>NC_092149.1:32579577-32634577 GCF_045791955.1 Oncorhynchus clarkii lewisi
TTATTGTTGTGGATCGATCAGAAAATGATGCAAGTCATTCCTGTCTCTCATTAAAACAAATAGTGACAGTATCACGCTCTCTAATGCGAGGCGAACCACCCCTCAAGCCTTAATAGGGGCTTAAAGGGATGTTCATCCACTGTGAGCGATGTCATTACCACAGCTTTAGAATATGTGGGTCACTAACTTAATCTGGGTAGGCGGGACGCTTGCGTCTCACATGGCCAATAGCCAGGGGAAATGCAGAGCGCCAAATTCAAATACATTTCTATAAAAATCTAACTTTCATTAAATTACACATGCAAGATAGCAAATTAAAGCTACACTCGTTGTGAATCCAGCCAACATGTCAGATTTCAAAAAGTATTTTTGGCAAAAGCACAAGATGCTATTATCTGATGATAGCACAACAGTAAACAATGAAAGTAGCATATTTCAACTCTGCAGGCGCGACACAAAACACAGAAATAAAATATAAATCATGCCTTACCTTTGATGAGCTTCTTTTGTTGGCACTCCAATATGTCCCATAAACATCACAAATGGTCCTTTTGTTCGATTAATTCCGTCGATATATATCCAAAATGTCCATTTATTTGGCGCGTTTGATCCAGAAAAACACCGCATCCAACTTACGCAACGTCGCTACAAAATATCTCAAAAGTTACCTGTAAACTTTGTCAAAACATTTCAAACTACTTTTGTAATACAACTTTAGGCATTTCTAAACGCATATAATCAATCGAATTGAAGACGGGATGATCTGTGTTCAATACAGGAGCAAAACAAACTGACGCTACTTTTCTGGTTACGCGCCTCTATCAAAAGGTACACATGAAGTGACGCTCGTTCTGAGCTATGGTACTTCTTCATTACACAAAGGAAAAACCTCAACCAATTTCTACAAACTGGTGACATCCAGTGGAAGTGGTAGGAAAGGAAGGTTGATTAGAATTCTGGATTCCCCATGAAAACATATTGAAAAGACAGTGACTTTAAAAAAAGAAAATATCTGAATGGTTTGTCCTTGGGGTTTCACCTGCTAAATAAGTTCTGTTATACTCACAGACATGATTCAAACAGTTTTAGAAACTTCAGAGTGTTTTCTATCCAATACTAATAATAATATGCATATATTAGGATCTGGGACAGAGTAGGAGGCAGTTCAGTTTGGGCACGCTATTAATCCAAAAGTGAAAATGCTGCCCCCTACCCCAAACAGGTTAAGCACACACTGTATCATACAGAGCAAACACAATGCAGCCAGATGCTGAGGAGGACATAGGGGTCATGACAGTACTGGAGAAAAGAACATCACAGTCACAGCATCTATTTTCCCTGCGGAGCACAATATTGTCCTCCAATAGTTGTTCTATGCTTAAACAATGGATGTCTTATGGCTAGTAATGGGATTGTCCACAGGCAGTGTTTGAGATTCTCTCTCCCCAACACAAAGAGACGGAACGCCCCACTCTCTCCTCGCTCCCTTCTGCAGGATGCTTTGCAATTTCCTCTTGCCCTTTATCTTATCGCTGTTGTGTCCTTTCTCAAAATATCCCCCCCCCCCCTCGTTTCATCCCCCCTCGGTAGTCTCTACACCTCTGCCTCCTCTTTTCTTATTTTCTCTCCCCACATGAGATGTAATTAAAGAGCACCAGCCTTCCCAGAATGAGACACGGACCTACCCCTCGGCCCCTACGTGTACCCCGGGAAGAGTAGCTGATGCTTTTGCAGTGGCTAATGGGGATCCTAATAAATACCAAATACCCCTTGACCTTTTGCGCACAGCACACCCAGATACCATTTAAACCAGAGGCATTTATTGAAAAAACCCACAAGCACTTCAATCGTGGTAAAAGCAGCATGGAGCACGGAGAAGGCCACGCGGAAGCTCGATGGAAGCCGATCGATCCCTTCCATCTGATGGATAAGAATTTAGCCAGTCATGGTGAATTATTATGATGTGAGTAGGAGAAAAAAACCTATGAGACATAGAGAGGCCTAAGATTCTGAAGGCATCTTTAGAGAGTGCCAGTCTGCATAGATACTGTCACAGTGAATAAAACCATAGAGGAGGACAGACACACACTGGCGCCAAGTCGACCTTGAAGCCCCTTCAGTCGCGGTCCTCCCTTTTCTGTTATCCGGAGGACATTTTTATTAAAGGCGTTGAACTGGGATGCACCCTAACATTATTGCCATTCTATCCACCGCCCTCCCACGTGTACAAAGAGCACACAGTTCTTTCCCACTCTGTAATTATGTCCCAGAGTGCATCTGGTCTCAGGGGGAGTGTGTATTCGGTGAAGGTGCCAGTAGGGAGTGGTAAATGGTGGGAGGACCTTTTTCGTCAAGGTTAAATGAAGGGCTAGGCAAATGACGCCTCTACTCTGACAGTCAAATAATACATACAAGCAGAGTGAAGGGTCAACCCCACCCGTTCATCCCCGCTTACTTCCCCTCATCCCTCAGGCACTGTTATGGGTGACAAAGTCCCAGGTGACAAGTAACTTTCCCAACCCCCTTCCCCTGTCACTTCTCTCACCCTGGAGACCCAGTCCCAACCCTCCTTTCAATCACACGGATCTGATGTTTAACCAATAAGGTTTCCATCGTTCTCTCCAGCAAGACACAAATCATCATAATTATAGGCTGTGAAGCATCTTTTTCATGCACTGTCTTGTGTGTGCTGGGGGATGGGCATACACATACAGAATCATTCAAATGAAACGTGATGCTTTTCCCACCGTTAAAACCTGTTAAGGATCGGACTCTTTTTTTCAATTTTCACCTAAAATTACAAAATGACCCAAATCTAACTGCCTGTAGCTCAGGACCTGAAGCAAGGATATGCATATTCTTGATACCATTTGAAAGGAAACACTTTGAAGTTTGTGGAAATGTGAAATGAATGTAGGAGAATATAACACATTAGATCTGGTAAAAGATAATATAAAGAAATGCGAGAGAAGGGCCAATATATGACTTGGGAATCCAGGCGCAATTTAGATTGTGGCCAATAGATGGCAGCAGTGTATGTGCAACGTTTTAGACTGATCCAATGAACCATTGCATTTCTGTTCAAAAATCAAGACTGCCCAAATGTGCCTAATTGGTTTATTAATACATTTTCAAGTTCATAATTGTGCACTCTCCTCAAACAATAGCATGGTATTATTTCACTGTAATAGCTACTGTAAATTGGACAGTGCCGAATTGAAGCTTTCTGCCCATATAGGATATGTCTATGTCCTGGGAAATATTCTTGTTACTTACAACCTCATGCTAATCACATTAGCCTATGTTAGATCAACCATCTCGCGGGCGACACACCGATCCTGTAGAGCACATATGTCAGAGTCAAGGCCCGCGGGCCACATCCGGCCCGCAAGAAGGTTTTTTACGGCCCCTGGGATGATCTTGATTTATTATTAGAACCGGCCCGCAGCAAGCCGGCAGCCCGCAGATCTTTTACACGCACCAATACTACATTTCCCACAATGCAAAGGTGACGCACCGAGCAGTAGGCTGCTTCATTTCAATATTTATTGGCACAGCAGTCGTCAGCATCACAGTAAAATTAACTTTCAGATACCCATCAAAAATGGCAAAACGGAAGGTGGATACTGAGAACCGGGGGTTTCAAACAAGGTGGGAGTCGGAGTATATGTTCACGAAGGTAGCTGGAAAACCTGTGTGTCTTCTGTGTGGAGAAAGTGTGGCGGTACTGAAAGAGTATAATCTGAGACGACATTATGAAACGAAACACGCGGACAAAAACAAGAATATGGACATGGAACAAAGGCTACAAAAGGCAGAGGAATTAAAACGAGGCCTCAAATCTCGACAGGCTCTGTTCAAAAAAGCCAAATCACAAGGCCAGGCTGCTGTCAAGGCCAGTTTTATTTTGGCAGAAGAGATCGCTAAATCAGCCCGGCCATTTACGGAGGGGGATTTCATCAAAAACTGCATGATTAAAGTTTGTGACGAAGTTTGCCCAGAAAAAAGGCAACTCTTTTTAAATGTGAGTCTGAGCAGAAACACCATTGCCGAGAGAGTAGACCAGTTGTCCATCAATCTAAAAGAGCAGCTTGTGAAAAAGGGAAAAGATTTTATTGCATATTCCTTGGCTGTGGATGAGAGCACCGACATTTCTGACATTGCCCAGTTGTCAATTTTCATCCGCGGAGTGGACTCCAACCTAAGCGTGACAGAGGAGTTTTTGGCTTTACGTCCTATGCATGGCACAACTACGGGGCATGATTTGTATGAAGAGGTGTCAAGATGTGTAAATGAGATGGAGCTGCCTTGGGAAAAACTCGTGGGTTTGACAACCGACGGAGCACCTGCGATGTGTGGACACAGGAGCGGACTGGTGGCGAAGATACGGGAAAAGATGCAAGAGGAAAACGCGACAGGTGAGCTGACAGTTTATCATTGTATCATACACCAGGAAGCGTTGTGCGGTAAAGCCTTGAAAATGGAGCATGTAATGAGCATCATCACGCGCACAGTTAACTTTATCAGAGCCAAAGGTTTGAATCACCGCCAGTTCAAGGCATTTCTGACGGAGTTAGAAACGGAGCATGGTGATTTGCCTTATCACACAGAGGTGCGATGGCTAAGCCAGGGAAAGGTGCTTCAAAGATGTTTCGAGCTTCGTGAGGAGATTTGTCTGTTCTTGGACAGCAAAGGGAAAGACACAACACAACTCCGAGACGAAATGTTTCTGTGTGAAATGGCTTTTCTGTGTGACATTACGAGTCATCTGAATGCAATAAACTTGCAGCTGCAGGGTCGGGATCGTGTCATCTCTGATATGTACAGTACAGTGAAGGCATTTAAAACCAAACTGACTCTGTGGGAGACGCAGATTTTGAGCCACTTTCCCAGCTGCCAGACCATGAAAGAGAAGCTCTCTACCAGTGCGTTCCCGAGCACACAGTTGGCTGATAAAATAGGTATGCTTGCCGCTGACTTTCGACGCCGATTTGCTGACTTTGAAGCACAAAAAAGCAGGTTGGAACTGCTCGGTAACCCATTTGCTGTTGACGTGGAAAGCTCACCACCAAACCTCCAAATGGAGTTGATTGACCTCCAATGCAATGATGCACTGAGGGCAAAATATGCGGCAGTGGGTGCTGCGGAGTTCGCCCGTTTCCTCCCCGGCACAATGCCCCAGCTGCGCATCCAGGCTGCTCAAACGTTGTCTATGTTTGGCAGCACATACCTGTGTGAACAACTGTTTTCTTTGATGAACCTGAACAAAACATCACACAGAAGTCGACTTACTGCTGAACACCTCCACTCAATTCTGAGGATTTCTTCAGCTCAGAGCCTTACCCCGAACATTGATGAACTTGTGGAAAAGATGGGACACCACCAAGTATCACCCTCAACCTCAAACAAGTGAACATTACTGTGCAATCACATATTTAGAGTTTTTACTCAGTTCAAGTTTAAAAGTTAAAATTTAATATTTGTTTTCACTGCATGTTACTTCTCCTTAAACAAAGTGTTGTTTTTGATTAATAGATTTTTGCACTTTATTTTTTTGTATTTCAATCCAATTATATTTTAAAAATATTTCAGTTGAGTGGATGATAGAAAATTGCTATTATTGTTTTTTCTTTGAAGTAAATTTAGCCCACTTTTGCTAAAATAGAAAATATAGTCTACTGATGGTGCCTTGAATACCGGTTTCTTTCATTTAATGTTCATGTTATGGGGATATTTATATAAAGGAAATTTGTCTTTTGTGTCTGTTGAAAATTAAAGATTACTGACAGAGCCATAAGAAAATATTGCTTTATTTATCTGATCATATTGTAATATATTTGTTAGGTTTTCAGTAGGTTCAATTAGGTTCACTAGACTATATGCGTCATTTAAAAATTTTTCAATGAACATTCGAACAGTCCGGCCCTCGTCTTGTAGCTGATTTTTTTATTTGGCCCTCCGTCCATTTGACTTTGACACCCCTGCTGTAGAGGTTATTAAACAAACACCAGTTATGAGACGCAGTAGATATGCATAGCTCTCATTATTCTACCTACTGCATTTTCTAAAGGAACGTACAGTAGTTGTCTTCTTAGAGGCAGACATTCTACACAATGTTTTGAATGTTTTCTTTGCTAGGTCTCAGGGAATAGGAATACTTAGCTTGAGATTTCTATTCTAGCATATATAGAGAAGATTTTCCCCAAGAGACACATGTAAGAAGGGTTGTGTTATGATGAGCTTCTATTGGCTGTCATGGACAAAGTGTTCTTATTATATATGGTGCATTTGGAAAGTATTCAGACCCCAGTGAGCCAGCCTAGAGCTAGCAGAAAGAGCTAGCCAGTGAGCCCGTCTAGAGCTAGCAGAAAGAGCCAGCCAGTGAGGCAGCCTAGAGCTAGCAGAAAGAGCCAGCCAGTGAAGCAGCATAGAGCTAGCAGAAAGAGCCAACCAGTGAGCCAGTCTAGAGCTAGCAGAAAGAGCCAGCCAGTGAGGCAGCCTAGAGCTAGTAGAAAGAGCCAACCAGTGAGCCAGTCTAGAGCTAGCAGAAAGAGGCAGCCTAGAGCTAGCAGAAAGAGCCAGACAGTGAATCAGCCTAGAGCTAGCAGAAAGAGGCAGCCTAGAGCTAGCAGAAAGAGCCAGCCAGTGAATCAGCCTAGAGCTAGCAGAAAGAGCCATCCAGTGAGCCAGTCTAGAGCTAGCAGAAAGAGCCAGCCAGTGAGGCAGCCTAGAGCTGGCAGAAAGAGCCAGCCAGTGAGGCAGCCTAGAGCTAGCAGAAAGAGCCATCCAGTGAGCCAGCCTATAGCTAGCAGAAAGAGCCAGTCAGTCAGGCAGCCTAGAGAAAGCAGAAGGAGCCAGCCAGTGAGGCAGCCTAGAGCTAGCAGAAAGAGCCAGCCAGTGAGGCAGCCTAGAGCTGGCAGAAAGAGCCAGCCAGTGAGGCAGCCTAGAGCTAGCAGAAAGAGCCATCCAGTGAGCCAGCCTATAGCTAGCAGAAAGAGCCAGTCAGTCAGGCAGCCTAGAGAAAGCAGAAGGAGCCAGCCAGTGAGGCAGCCTAGAGCTAGCAGAAAGAGCCATCCAGTGAGCCAGCCAGTGAGCCAGCCTAGAGCTAGCAGAAAGAGCCAGACAGTGAGGCAGCCTAGAGCTAGCAGAAAGAGCCAGCAAGTGAGGCAGCCTAGAGCTAGCAGAAATAGGAATAGTGAACGAACCAAGTAAAAAAATAAAAATTCCCAACATGAACTGCTTCACAGTAGATGTGTAAATCAGCCAAGTGTGTTAGCAGATTGCGCTAGCTCAGGTATTCCCAAACTGGGGTACGTGCAATGCCGTCAAGGGTACGCCAAATAAAAATGTGATTCGCATTTAAAAATACGTATATATAATAATTATTTATAAAAAAATACAAATAAAAATGTCTTTGCATTTTCAAACAGTCCATTTATCTTTTCCAATGGGGCTATACATTTGGGTGAGGTTTTTTTCCGTTTCACTGCCAAAAATGTTACTAAACCATCTAGTGTTCAGCTAAATAACAACACAATGTTAAATACAGGTAGCCTAGTCAAATAATTAATATCCAATCACATTAACCGTTACTCTCTCGCAGGAATTGCGCTAACGGTCCGTATGTAGCAAAACGTAGCTGCTGATCATTCCGTTTGCTCGAAAATTGATAAATGGTTAGAAAAAGTAAGGCCATATAGAGAGACATACCAGCTTCACTGGTAGTACTGCTGCTACCAGCAGTACTACACCTGCACCTGTCGACAACACAAGTTGTTCTGCTACCAGGAGCACATCCAATGTTAGCATCAGTAATTCTACACTGACAGTTGTGAATCTGATGCAACGGAAAAACTACTGGCCCCTTACCCAGGAAAGCACCGAACAACAGACCGTGACGTTGGACCGTCAAAGAGGCACAAATATGATGAGAACTACCTTGATTTGGGAGTAGTGCCTTTCCTCAGCCACAGTGTGTTATATTTACAAAACTATTATCTCATAACTCAATGAAACCTTCACTCTTGCACAGACATTTAAAAACAAAACATGCCAATTTGAAAAATAAGCCACAGGAGTTTTTTGAGCGAGAATTAAAACGACTTTCGAGTAGTAAGACATGTATAAAAGCAACAGATACCATTAATAAGAAGGGGCTAGAAGCGTCTTATATGGTGAGCTACCGAGTGGCTAGGACAGGCAAGTCCCATACTATTGTGGAGGACTTAATTATTCCTGCTGTTGCGGATATGGCTGAGACAATTCTGGGGGAAAAGACAAAAAAACTATACAGACAATTCTTTCATCAAACAACACTGTTTCACGACCCATCAGTGACATGGCAGGAGATGTTTTGAAACAATTACTGCTTTGCATACAAGCCAATTAATTTTATGCGTTACAGCTGGATGAGTCAACAGATGTGGCGGGACTGGCACAGCTCCTGGTACATGTCCGGTTCGTTTATGGGGGGTCAATTAAGGAAGACATCCTCTTCTGGAAACCAGGACAACAGGAGAGGATATTTTTAAAGTACTGGACAGCTTTGTGACATCAAATGGACATTGGTGATCAAGATGTGTTGGTGTCTGTACTGATGGCGCAAATGTCATGACAGGGAGACATAGTGGAGTGGTAATGCTCATGCAAGCAGTTGCTCCTGACACCACTTGGGTACATTACAGCATCCACCGAGAGGCTGTGGCTGCCAAGGGAATGCCTGACAGCTTGAAAGATGTTTTCGACACTACAGTGAAAATGGTTAACTTCGTTAAAGCAAGGCCCCTAACTCTCGTGTATTTTCTGCACTATTCAATGATATGGGCATCAACCATAATATGGGCATCAACCATGATATGTGCATCAACCATGCTTTTACAACATACAAAGTGCGCTGGTTATCAAGGGGCAAAGTATTGACAAGTTCTCTTTACTGACCATCATTTTCACATGTTGAGGCTATGATTGAGAAGTTGGAGCTCTTCTCTGTCTGTATTAACAAGGACAACACACAGGTCTTTCCATCATTGTATGATTTTTGTTGTGTGCAAATGAACTCAAGCTTACGGACAATGTCAAAAGTGACATAGAGAAGCACCTGAGTGAGTTGGGTGCGCAATTACGCAGGTACAGTACTTTCCCGAAACGCATGACGCAAACAACTGGATTCGTTATCCCTTTCATGCCACTTACTGATATCTGAACAAGAGAGCCTCATCGAAATTGCAACAAGCGGTTCTGTGAAAATTGAATTTATGCCAGATTCCTGGATTGGGCTTTGCTCAGAGTATCCTGCCTTGGCAAATCGAGCTGTTAAGACACTGATGCCCTTTGCAACCACGTACCTACTGTATGTGAGAGTTGATTCTCGTCCCTCACTAGCATGAAAGCTAATTACAGGCACAGACTGTTTGTGGAAAAAGACTGAGACTCCAATACAACCCAACATTGAGTTATGTGCATCATTCAAGCACACCCTTCTCATTAACCTGTGGTTATTCACCATTTTTGATGAAAAAATAAGGTTTTATATGTAAGATGATTAAATACAGAGCAAAATTATTGATTATTATTATATTATGTTTGTGCCCTGGTCCTATAAGAGCTCTTTGTTACTTCCCACAAGCCGGGTTGTGACAAAGATTCACACTCATTCTTATGTTTAATAAATGTATCGTATAGTGTGTGTGTTGGGCAGGCTTACAATGATGGCAAAAAACAACATTTCAGAGTGCGCTGACCCTGGTGCTAGAGGGGGTACGCAGCTGGAGGTTGAATGTTTGAAGGGGTACAGGACAGGATAAAACGTTTGGGAACCACTGCGCTAGCTGATTGAGATTGCAGGGAGTATGTTGCGTCACTTCAAGGATTGACAGCGATCCAGTGGAAGCTCGTCTTCAGCTGA
Source organism: Oncorhynchus clarkii lewisi (assembly GCF_045791955.1). Taxonomy (NCBI): domain Eukaryota; kingdom Metazoa; phylum Chordata; class Actinopteri; order Salmoniformes; family Salmonidae; genus Oncorhynchus; species Oncorhynchus clarkii. The sequence goes on from NC_092149.1 coordinate 32,589,482, forward strand.
CGATGCTCGCCATGGTCTCGCTATGTTGCCAGTCTCTACTGTGACAACTACACTGTTCTGGGCCATGCAAATATATCTTCTAGCTCTTCTAACCCCACTGTACTGAACATGAGAGCATCAGCAAGCCCCTCGCCATAGGGATTACACAGTCAAGATAATGGAAAACTGGTAGCAAAATGTACGACGAAGCAGGGGGATTAAAAGGGATTGTACTGTACTCTATCGTAGAGAGAAATAATCAGGGACAAAGGGGTTGACTTACCCGGGCCTACAACTTTCTATATTATTCTTATGTCTGTTATTCCCTTCCACGACTCATCCCGTCTACTGGCTCCGGACCCAGAGTTTATGTAAACCGGTCAGTCTTGTCCGAGTCGTCCGCCGTGCTGTACGGGTCGCGTCGAAGACACAGTGACCCAGATGATGACGTCCTCATGGCTATTTGAGTCGATGACATGGTCCGTGACATGGGCCGTGGGGTGTAGGTAATCGGCTTGGCACTTTAATCACCAGCCGTCACTCCCTCAAGCCTCTAAGCTCACGGTCGCCTTATGGAATAGCTTTTTGATTCTTTCTCTTTTTGTTCTATTTATATCCCATCCTTGGCTTACTCTAGGCCACTGCGTGTCCCCGCAGCCATGTGAAGTGCAATGGAATACTCACAGAGCGTTTTGTGTTTTCCCCATCATACGTCCACAAATCAGTCTGTTCTTGCCTCTACTTAGTCTACTATTAACTCCATTTCTACCCACAACCATGGCATACTGTATATAGTATCTCTCCTTATTCTCAGTGTAGCCCAACTTTCTATGTGGAGTTTTGACTGGAACACTTTGTATGTATGTCTCCTTACTTAGTTTATGCTCTGTTCAATCCCCTGATGTACGATATAGGTTTTCTGCCCATTGAAACAATACTGACAATGCAGCTCACAGTTCCTGTTCACAGCTAGCATTCACAGCATTTTCGAGTCTTCCCTACCCATTAACACAGCAGAAGTGTTTTTTTTGTTACTGTGGTGACCACCACACAGTTTTAACAGATAAGGGCCCTCACTGACTAACAGGCCTAGCACACATTCTCTCTCCTTGAACCAATTATAATCCTTCTTCTTCACACTCCGCCACCAGTGTGCCTGTGCATACAGGTTATTCATTGGTCTACCTGCTCAGGTATCCAAGGGATCCATTGGTAATTGGGAGGTAAAGGTGTGACTCGGGGGCCCCAGACGGAGCATGATTAGAGAGTGGTTTTGTCTCTCCGTCCCCCTGTGTGGAGAGGAAAGGGGGAATGAATAAATAAAAGGTGTGAAAGGAATGCTTTGTGTTTTGTGTTGGTGTATCCTGCCGGAGGGGTCAGAGAAACTTTTCCAACCACTGTTACAGTCTGGGCCACACTTCAGAGAGAGGGGGGAAACAGGATAGCTGTGCCCAGGAGCCCGTGGCATCCCTGAAACTACAAACAGAGAGAAGAGAGAACAGAGAGAGAGAGAGAGAGAGCAATGTTGGAGTTTAAGAAATTAATTGAGTTCTCAGAGTGAGTAAAGGAGAGTTTGGAAAGGTGGAGGGACAAAGTTTTGTTCTGGTGTTTAAAGGTTGTTGGATGAGTTAAGGATTTGAAGTTCAACAAGTGTTAGAAAGCGATGACAGCTTTTTGACCTTTGCGATTTGCTGTGAAATTACAGGTGACTGCATGAAATGAAAGGTGAGTGCACCTGCTGAGTTTTTAAATGAACCAATTATTGGTGGATTGTTAATTCATTGCTATGTACACAGTGTGTAAATACTTTTCTCTCTTTACAAAATGTTTGGTTGGTTGGAAAATGCTCTATAACTTAATATTCTACAGATGTAAATGATTTCCCACTGTAATATCCCATATCCCAACAAACAGTACCAATTAAAAAAAGCTCTCTATAATCACACTAGATGATTATTTAATGGAATTTCCAAATCCACAGCCATTCTATACTTTGGGGCAGTTTGTTTATAAAGTAAGATGGATCAACACACACACACACACACACACACACACACCTACCTCTCACGTACTCCACCCCCTCTGGGTAACCTCCTCGCCTACACTTGTGTGCACTAACGATGCTGAACGACTCTGCCTTCATTTCTCCAGAGGACGGGTCCTCTCCATCAGCAGGTTGGCCAGGTTATTCTAACCCATTTTAATTGGCCCAGGCAAACATTACTCAGGTGGCTGTGTGTGTGTCTGTCTCCACGCGTGTGTGTCGGTGTGCATCAGTGTGTGGCGTGCCTGTGCCTGTGCGTGTGTGTGTGTGTGTGTGTGTGTGTGTGTGTGTGTGTGTGTGTGTGTATAGCACAGCTGACAGGCCAGGCTGCTCTGTTTAATCTCCATGGGAGATGGGGAGACCGGGGGAGATCTCTACTTCGGCTACACCTGCTTACTGCTGGAGCCGCAGCCTGCGGGCCCTAGAACCAATGCTAATTTCACTCTGCCCTCCGTATCTCCGTCTGGAAACAGGAAGACCTGTCAATTAGTTTACCGAGCTGCAGACTGAGTGCCTCCAATTTGTGTTGTAGGCTCTTTCTGCTATAGCTATTTACTATTGGTATCAATGTCGTTGAATTGTTGGCACCATAGGCCCATCCTGGTCTGAAATAACTGACCAATCATGGCACATTTGTCACCTCCAATCAGATGTTGTGGGTTGACAGTTAATATAGCATCAGATATAATCTTCTACCCCACAGTGGCTGTGTGTCAATCCATCGTGGTGGGGGGGGTGGATGGATGGACAGAGGGGTTCGATAGCACAGTATGCCGTCTGTAATCTCGTTGGAGATATTGTAACATCTGACAGGACGGGGGGGGGGGGGGGGGGGGGGCTGAGATACGCTGTGCTTGTCTCGCGGTCCCATAGTGGCAAATGAAATGATGTCAGTTTGACTGACTCATCTTGTATGTTTGGTTATTCTGTGTATCTGAATGTGTGTGTGTGGTGGGGGGGTTCGATGTGTGTGCCTGCATGTGTGCATCTGTCTTCTGTGTGTGTGTGTGTTTTCAGGTGTGCAAAATAAAAATATTAATTGGAGGAGGATGTAAGTGAGAAAGCTGGCAGTCAGGAAACAGAGTTCTCTCTCTCTCTCTCTCTATCTATCAGGGTGGACAACTTGAGGAACTAGGCCTGTTAAGCTCATTGGCTGGGTCTTGTACTTTGGCTGCGGTGTCTGAAAAACATAACAACAAATAGACGAGGCCAATCCTTTACAGGGTTTAGTCTACTTTATGTCATTAGGGTTTGTCTAGTTGTTCGTTTCCCCCCCAGGAACATTATGAAGACTAAATGAAGAGAGAGGGAATCGCATGATTGGTTCTCTGTGTTGTGGTCTGAGTTCTGCTTCCTTGGTGGCCACTCTTGTGCTCAGATGATGATGAATAGGTACCCACTGTAACAACAGCCACACAGACAGACAGTGTGATATAGTGTAATGGACCTTGTCAGACCAGAGGTTTACTCTGTATTATGAGAGGTAATTCACTTTTGTAGATTGTCAACAGGTATTATTGCCTTCCGAAGTACATTCCCACTTATGACATTTTTCTATGCTGATAAATGGTTTGAATCAGCATCCTGCTGGACGTTAGAGCAGGTCACCAGCCATTGTGTGTCTGCTCTGTGTGGCCCTACACCGAGAGGCAGACTTTACACACACTGTCTCACTCTCTCCCTGCCTCGTCTTCTCCCAGCCCTCTGCTACAACCGGTTGGGACTCGACTGGACATCGGTGCTACATCACTGTCAGACACACACACACACACACACACACACACACACACACACACACACACACACACACACAGACACTCATAGACACACATAGACACAAACACAGCTCCCCTCGGGCTGAGGATTAGATCATGTGCATCAGTAAACATCTCCTATCACAGCAGCTTTGTCTCCATGGCAATCATGCAATCATGTTGTTATGTTTGATTCAAACAGAGGCTCTATTGCTGTTGCCAATATACTGCTGATCATCTCACAGTTTACTTACAGTGACCACAGAATGTATGATGTTTACCATTATGGAGGTTTGAGAGTTCATTGGATTCAGTGTGTCTAAGTGATCTAGGTTTGTGTGGGTTGAATGCTCTCTTGGGGAGGTTCCGTGAGATTGAAGTGGGTAGGAAACTATTTCGAAAGTACCAATATCCATTTCAAGTAATAGTGTGTTTTGTCAAAAGTAGCACTTTTTTTTACATTGTTACCAATCTCTCGGACTTATTCCTAGTAGACTGAAATGAAGTGTGGTGAGTCAGACATTTCCCTTACAGCCTGTGGTTATTTTGGCCACATTAGGTGGTTTCAGCAGTAGTTGGAGGAGGATGTTTCTCCTGAGAGGGCCAAACTCACTGGGCTCCAGACAGCTACACTGACTGGGAACTGTAGACAAAAAAATAATTATTGTATTAGAAATATCCAGGGTGAGATGGTAAACCACCAAGAACACAAAGGTCTGACGATCCAGAAGAATGTCACGCTTGCAACAGACACCACATGACATGAAAGGAAAGAAAACATTTTTGACAGAAATTCTTGAAAGACCTAAGGCTATAACATTGCAACAATTAACCCGTGACCTATATCCTGAGAGGAAAAAGTATATTTGTGGTTTAACTATCGTCAGCTCGAATAGGTCAAATTCATTTTGGCCACTCGTCCCTATTTGATTTTAATTGACTTGACTGTCAGGTGTTTGTCTGAGGCTAAACTGTGACGTTGACGTTCCATACCGATAGTTAAATATCGGTTGAATAAAATTTGTATTAAATACTGCTGAAAACTCCACTCTGATCGATAGCCATGGTATTTCTTACATCCCTCCTCCTCACCTTTCTCTTTGCTGTTAAGATCCCCCCCCCACCTCTCTCTCTTTCCTGGAACACATTCATAACACATTTTACCCTCCCTGGCTTTTCTCCAATATGCTCTTATCCTTCTCTTCTCAACTTCACCAACCCCCTTACCCTCAGTGCCGTTCCAAGCTACACAGACACCTCTTAAGTACAATCAAACAAATTCGATTCCTGAACACTGACATGTCACGGCTAAATCTGAACCCCAGATGCCACTCACTGGGACCTGAACGGTAAGCTACGAGGACACCTGCGTTGACGTCAACGAGGCTAGCGTTACCCTGGTGACAGCCACACTCGGTAATAAAAGAGTGGTGTAATTAATGTGATATTACCAGAGTCTCTATCTGTTAAAGTCACCTTGATATGTTACCGGGCTATTTCTCTCACGGTTTGTGGTGTACGTTTGAGAGCTCAATTGAACGAGACTGCAGAACAAATTAGCAGTGTAGATCATTTTTGGGGGGTCTCTGGTTCTTCTTCTGTCGTCAATGGTAACTACTGATGGTCCTCGCTGAATGGTGGCCAATGTTCCATACAGTATTTACAGTACGTATGGGTTCTCCAACAATGCTTTCAACGATATCCCTGAGAGGGCTAATGAAGTTATAGCCTATTGAATGCAATTTCATCAAATCACAGTCTATTTATTGATTAGCCCTATAGGGGAAGAGGTTGCTTTGAGGGAATGTTGTTCTAGCATATTGTTGGTCTCAATGGTTAACACGATTTCAGTCTGATAGAATCTGTTGCCATGTGTGTCCGTGTGTGGTTGTGCGTGTGTCTGTGGACGTGAGTGAGTGAGTTGATTGATTGATCATGTGTGTAGAGGCTCTCTAGTATAACCAACCTGACCCTGTTGCCTTGCCAGTGACATCTTTGATAATTGAACATATGCACTTACTGTGCACTCTGTACACACAATACACAGTAACACACATACAATCTCTCACACTCATTTCCAACCTAGAATACATGCCGATGGACACACACGCACATGCTTGTACACACACACATACACACATTATGGAAAACACACATACACACACAAATACACACACTTTCTCGCTCGCTCTCACTCACTCACTCACTCACTCACTCACTCACTCACTCACTCATTCACTTACACACAAAATAAATGATATGAATGACTACTGTGATGAGCTCCTGTACAGGAGCTCCTGAGTTGCTAGGGGGAAGGAATTGGATCCAAATAATATTTGCTTAAATGAATGTTCAAGTAATTACAGTTGCATAGCAATTGCAATGTTTACTCTTTTGTTTTCGTATCAATTTGGAATATGGGAGCGCATCAAACCAGTTTATTACAGGATCAGTTTATTACAGCATTTCAAATGGTTATCTTCTAATTAATTGGTATGAATTTAAACACATTATATGTGATTACGTTTCAGTTTGGCGAACAACTGTTATTACAAAATCATTTCTACTGTCTCGTTTGTGTCTCCAGGCACTCAGGTGTGGCAAACACAACACCGAGAAACTATAGATAGATGGTGTTGTTTTTGTGCTTGACTGTCACAAGGTTCGATTATAGGTACCTCGCTTAAGCTTTGATGGTTAATGGTCGGTACTACCTGAATGTGATGAACAAAGCCACTCCCGTTTGTAAAATGGATTGATAAATACCCCAGTAACCAAACCTGCACCAAGTGCTCATACCCCCACCAAGGCACCTTGGGGTAGGACCCTTCCAGGTGAAGGGCCTCTGAAATAATTAAGGTCTATGTTTGGGCCACGCCATGCAACCCTGGGAGTAATGTGTGATGGATTGATCTGTTACCGCTCTCATCTGAGTCCATCAATCATCTGTGCTTTGTTGCTGCTGTTTTCAATAGGAGTTTTCCACACTCCACTGCTGCCTGACGTTCGCCGTCGCCGGGATTGGCAATGAGGGGTATTAGCTATCACTTTTTTCTCTGTGTGCTCTGAAACATGATTTGTCATCAAATTGCAACAGTACAGTCAAGTGCTCACTAAGCATAGTGAGAGTCCTTCACAAACGGAAATGGAGAATATGCTTTTGAGAGTTTTCGTTTGCTGGCAATGGACTTAGCAACGAGATCTGCTTGAGACAGGAAAAAGTTAACTTTGTTTCACAGAGCTTTCACAGTGTCTGCAAGATGTCAGTGACATACATTACCTTCATAGCGTATGTGCAACTACTGAACAAAAATATAAGAGTTACAGTATATAAGGAAATCAGTCAATTTAAATAAATTAATGAGGCCCTAATCTATGGATTTCCCATGACTGGGCAGTGTCTCTAGCTGGAGGGTAGCAATACCCCAGTTATGCATGCTCATCTCAACTCTGAATCGGCCAAGCTATAGCTGGACAGTAGCAGTGCCCTCTCAGTGTCAATATAAGGTGAATCCCTGTCAGGGTAAACCCCGCTGTGGGCTGAGATGTGTGTTAGATGGGAAGAGGACCAGCTGCGTGGTTGGTGGTTAGGGGTGTGTGGTAGATGGGAGGTGACTAGCTGCGTGGTTGGTGGGTAGGGGTGTGTGGCTGATGGGAGGTGACCAGCTGCGTGGTTGGTGGGTAAGGGTGTGTGGCTGATAGGAGACTAGCTGCGTGGTTGGTGGGTAGGAGTGTGTGGCTGATGGGAGGTGACTAGCTGCGTGGTTGGTAGGTAAGGGTGTGTGGCTGATGGGAGGTGACTAGCTGCGTGGTTGGTGGGTAGGGGTGTGTGGCTGATGGGAGGTGACTAGCTGCGTGGTTGGTGGGTAGGGTTGTGTGGCTGATGGGAGGTGACTAGCTGCGTGGTTGGTGGGTAAGGGTGTGTGGCTGATAGGAGGTGACTAGCTGCGTGGTTGGTGGGTAGGGGTGTGTGGCTGATGGGAGGTGACTAGCTGTGTGGTTGGTGGGTAGGGGTGTGTGGCTGATAGGAGGTGACTAGCTGCGTGGTTGGTGGGTAGGGGTGTGTGGCTGATGGGAGGTGACTAGCTGCGTGGTTGGTGGGTAGGGTTGTGTGGCTGATGGGAGATGACTAGCTGCGTGGTTGGTGGGTAGGGGTGGGTGGTAGATGGGAGGTGACTAGCTGCGTGGTTGGTGGGTAAGGGTGTGTGGTATATGGGAGGTGACTAGCTGCGTGGTTGGTGGGTAAGGGTGTGTGGTAGATGAGAGGTGACTAGCTGCGTGGTTGGTGGGTAGGAGTGTGTGGCTGATGGGAGGTGACTAGCTGCGTGGTTGGTGGGTAGGGATGCATGTATTAGATAGGAGGCAACTGGCCGTGGCAGGGGAGAAGACAACACACTGAGAGCCCTGTCACTGAGCCCTGCAACCACTCATCAGACTTAAAGGTTTGGAGCAAAGTGACTGTGTGAAGAATTATGACTGAGAAAAGCACTGCAGTCCTCCAAGGGATAAAATCGAGTAAATAGCCTGGTAACACTATCTACAGTGGGGCAAAAAAGTATTTAGTCAACCACCAATTGTGCAAGTTCTCCCACTTAAAGAGATGAGAGATGCCTGCCATTTTCATCATAGGTACACTTCAACTATGACAGACAAAATGAGAAAGAATAATCCAGAAAATCACATTGTAGGATTTTTAATTTATTTATTTGCAAATTATGGTGGAAAATAAGTATTTGGTCACCTACAAACAAGCAAGATGTCTGGCTCTCACAGACCTGTAACTTCTTCTTTAAGAGGCTTCTCTGTCCTCCACTCGTTACCTGTATTAATGGCACCTGTTTGAACTTGTTATCGGTATAAAAGACACCTGTCCACAACCTCAAACAGTCACACTCCAAACTCCACTATGGTCAAGACCAAAGAGCTGTCAAAGAAACAAAATTGTAGACCTGCACCAGGCTGGGAAGACTGAATCTGCAATAGGTAAGCAGCTTGGTTTGAAGAAATCAACTGTGGGAGCAATTATTAGGAAATGGAAGACATACAAGACCACTGATAATCTTCCTCGATCTGGGGTTCCACGCAAGATCTCACCCCGTGGGGTCAAAATGATCACAAGCAAAAATCCCAGAACCACACGGGGGGACCTAGTGAATGACCTGCAGAGAGCTGGGACCAAAGTAACAAAGCCTACCATCAGTAACACACTACGCCGCCAGGGACTCAAATCCTGCAGTGCCAGACGTGTCCCCCTGCTTAAGCCAGTACATGTCCAGGCCCGTCTGAAGTTTGCTAGAGAACATTTGGATGATCCAGAAGAAGATTGGGAGAATGTCATATGGTGAGATGAAACCAAAATATAACTTGTTGGTAAAAACTCAACTCGTCGTGTTTGGAGGACAAAGAATGCTGAGTTGCATCCAAAGAACACCATACCTACTGTGAAGCAATGGGGTGGAAACATCATGCTTTGGGGCTGTTTTTCTGCAAAGTGACCAGGATGACTAATCCGTGTAAAGGAAAGAATGAATGGGGCCATGTATCGTGAGATTTTGAGTGAAAACCTCCTTCCATCAGCAAGGGCATTGAAGATGAAACGTGGCTGTGTCTTTCAGCATGACAATGATCCCAAACACACCGCTCGGGCAATGAAGGAGTGGCTTCGTAAGAAGCCTTTCAAGGTCCTGGAGTGGCCTAGCCAGTCTCCAGATCTCAACCCCATAGAAAATCTTTGGAGGGAGTTGAAAGTCCGTGTTGCCCAGCAACAGCCCCAAAACATTACTGCTCTAGAGGAGATCTGCATGGAGGAATGGGCCAAAATACCAGCAACCGTGTGTGAAAACCTTGTGAAGACTTACAGAAAACGTTTGACCTCTGTCATTGCCAACAAAGGGTATATAACAAAGTATTGAGAAACTTTTGTTATTGACCAAATACTTATTTTCCACCATAATTTGCAAATAAATTCATTAAAAATCCTACAAAGTGATTTTCTGGATTTTTTTTCTAATTTTGTCTGTCATAGTTGAAGTGTACCTATGATTAAAATTACAGGCCTCTCATCTTTTTAAGTGGGAGAACTTGCACAATATTTGGCTGACTAAATACTTTTTTGCCCCACTGTATCTACTAACCGTTACCCTAGCTCTGACCCTAAACTCAACTCTAGCCATAACCTTAACCGTAACCTTAGAAAGCAATTGCATAGCAACGTATAGTTTGGTAATAGTATGACCATCTGAAGACCATCTAGAGATGGAACATCTGGACTATGCATATAAAGTGGGACCAACAGCCCTAATACGGTTGAAGTCAGAAGTTTACATACACCTTAGCAAAATACATTTAAACTCAGTTTTTCACAATTCCTGACATTTAATCCTAGTAAAAATTTGCTGTCTTAGGTCAATTAGGATCACCACTTTATTTTAAGAATGTGAAATGTCAGAATAATAGTAGAGAGAATCATTTATTTCAGCTTTTCTTTCTTTCATCACATTCTAAGTGAGTCGGAAGTTTACATACAATCAATTAGTATTTGGTAGCATTGCCTTTTAAATTGTTTAACTTGGGTCAAACGTTTCAGGTAGCCTTCCACAAGCTTCCCACAGTAAGTTGGGTGAATAATGGCCCATTCCTCCTGACAGAGCTTGCGTAACTGAGTCAGGTTTGTAGGCTTCCTTGCTCGCACACGCTTTTTCAGTTCTGCCTACAAACTTTCTATAGGATTGAGGTCAGGGCTTTGTGATGACCACTAAAAATACCTTGACTTTGTTGTCCCTGCATTTTGCCACAACTTTGGAAGTATGCTTGGGGTCATTGTCCATTTGGAAGAAACATTTGCGACCAAGCTTTAACTTCCTGACTGATGTCTTGACATGTAGCTTCAATATATCCACAAAATCTTCCTGCCTCATGATGACATCTATTTTGTGAAGTGCACCAGTCCCTCCTGCAGCAAAGCACACCCACAACATGAAGCTGCCACCCCCGTGCTTCACGGTTGGGATGGTGTTCTTCGGCCTCCTGTAACGCGATTTGTCTTCCTCTGACGAGGAGTATGAAAGATCGGACCAATATGCAGCATGGTAAGTGTTCGTCATTTTTGATGAAAAGTCACTGAACACGAAAATACAAAATAGCAAAGTGAAAGACAGAAACGAAAAACAAAAGAGTTCTGTATGGAGGAAACACAGACACAGAAAACAATCACCCACAACTCAAGTGGGAAAAACAGGCTGCCTAAGTATGGTTCTCAATCAGAGACAACGATTGACAGCTGCCTCTGATTGAGAACCATACCAGGCCAAACACATAGAAAACCAAAACTAGAACAACATATAGAATGCCCACCCCAACTCACGCCCCGACCAACCTAAAATAGAAACAAAACAAGGAACTAAGGTCAGGACGTGACACCTCCCCCTTTTTCCTCTAAACATAACGATGGTCATTATGGCCAAACACTTCCATTTGGCCAAACAGGACATTTCTCCAAAAAGTATGATCTTTGTCCTCATGTGCAGTTGCAAACCGTAGTCTGGCTTTTTTATTGCAGTTTTGGAGCAGTGGCTTCTTCTTTGCTGAGCGCTCCCAATGATGAACCAGACTTGTGGAGGTCTATAATTTTTTTTCTGAGGTCTTGGCTGATTTCTTTTGATTTTTCCATGATGTTAGGCAAAGAGGCACTGAGTTTGAAGGTAGGCCTTGAAATACATCCACAGATACACCTCCAATTGACTCAAATTATGTCAATTAGCCTATCAGAATCTTCTAAATACATGACATAATTTTCTCAAGCTGTTTAAAAGGCACAGTCAACTTAGTGTATGCAAACTTCTGACCCACTGGAATTGTGATACAGAAAATTATAAGTGAAATAATCTGTCTGTAAACAATTGTTGGATAAATTACTTGTGTCATTCACGAGGTAGATGTCCTAACTGACTTTCCAAAACTATAGTTTGTTAACAAGAAATGTGTGAAGTGGTTGAATAACTAGTTTTAATGACTCCAATCTAAGTGTGTGTAAACTTCCGACTTCAACTGTATATGACATAGGGCTGATAGTGTGTAACTTGACTGTACTGTATCAGCCGGCGAGGCCATGGGTATATGACGCCAATTACTCAGCCCTGTCACCTACGAACCTTCATCCCTGCACCCTCCGCCCTCTCCACTGACCTTATCAGCTGACCTCAGTTGGCAATGTGGTAGAGTGAAAGGTCAACAATGTGAGAGGCTTTCTGGGTAATCTGAAAAGCACGTACTGTAGGCTAATATTACATGCTATAATTATTTAGATTAGAAATACATCTGAGGCAGATATACAGTGCCTTGCAAAAGTATTTATCCCCCTTGGCGTTTTTCCTATTTTGTTGCATTACAACATGTAATTTAAACAGATTTTTATTTGGATTTCATGTAATGGACTTTCACAAAATAGTCAAAATTGGTGAAGTGAAATGTAAAAAAAAAAACTTGGTTAAAAAAACTTTAAAAATGTAAAAACAAAAGTGGTGTGTGCATATGTTTTCACCCCATTTGCTATGAAGTCCCTAAATAAGATCTGGTGCAACCAATTACCTTCAGAAGTCACATAATTAGTTAGATTGCACACAGGTGGACTTTATTTAAGTGTCACATGATCTGTCACATGATCTCAGTATATATACACCTGTTCTGAAAGGCCCCAGAGTCTGCAACACCACTAAGCAAGGGGCACCACAAAGCAAGCAGCGCCATGAAGACCAAGGATCTCTCTGAACAAGTCAGGGACAAAGATGTGGAGAAGTACAGATCAGGGTTGGGTTATATTTTTTTTTATCTGAAACTTTGAACATCCCACGGAGCACCATTAAATCCATTATTAAAAAATGGAAAGAATATGACGCCACAACAAACCTGCCAAGAGAGGGCCGCCCACCAGAACTCATGGACCAGGCAAGGAGGGCATTAATCAGAGAGGCAACAAAGAGACCAAAGATAATCCTGAAGGAGCTGCAAAGTTCCACAGCGGAGATTGGAGTATCTGTCCATAGGACCACTATAAGCCGTACACTCCAAAGAGCTGGGCTTTACGGAAGAGTGGCCAGAAAAAAGCTATTGCTTAACGAAAAAAATAAGAAAACACATTTGGTGTTTGCCAAAAGGCATTTGGGAGACTCCTCAAACATATGGAAGAAGGTACTCTGGTTAGATGAGACTAAAATTGAGCTTTTTGGCCATCAAGGAAAAAACTATGTCTGGCGCAAACCCAACACCTCTCATCACCCCTAGAACACCATCCCCACAGTGAAGCATGGTGGTGGCAGCATCATGCTATGGGGATGTTTTTCACCGGCAGGGACTGGGAAACTGGTCAGAATTTAAGGAATGAAGGATGGTGCTAAATACAGGGAAATTCTTGAGGGAAATCTGTTTCAGTCTTCCAGAGATTTGAGACTGGGACGGAGGTTAATCTTCCACCAGGAAATGACCCTAAGCATACTGCTAAAGCAACACTGGAGTGGTTTAAGGGGAAACATTTAAATGTCTTGGAATGGCCTAGTCAAAGCCCAGACCTCAATCCAATTGAGAATCTGTAGTATGACTTAAAGATTGCTGTACATCTGTGGAACCCATCCAACTTGATGGTGCTGTATAAGTTTTGCTTTGAAGAATGGGCAAAAATCCCAGTGACCAGATGTGCCAAGCTTATAGAGACATACCCCAAGAGACTTGCAGCTGTAATTGCTGCAAAAGATGGCTGTACAAAGTATTGACTTTGGGGGGTGAATAGTTATGCATGCTCAAGTTGTCTGTTTTTTTGTTGGTCTTATTTCTTGTTTGTATTTTGCATCTACAAAGTGGTAGGCATGTTGTGTAAATCAAATGAAAGAAATGTAGAAAAGATTCCAAGGGGGGTGAATACTTTAGCAAGCCATTGTAATCGAGGGCAGAGGAAAGCTGAGTTGGGATTTGCAGGGAGGAGGCTAGCGTGACGATTAGAGAGTTTGACGTCTGTCTCCGCCACCCAAACCACATCAGACAAGCCAAACCCTTGCCGTCTTAGCCGCCCACTGCGTTGCACAGTCTGGCCAAATTCAAATGACTCCGGTTAGAGAAACTATCAGCTAGAATCGCTCCCCTTTTTGTCTCCAGTGTTCTGTTGCCTCTGCTTCATGAATATTTTGTCGCCTCAGGATACAATTTTACATTTGCATATCTGACGAGCTACACAATAACTGCTTATAGGAATCGCGCCACTTTCATGTGCCAGGTTGCTGTGTTGCTGTGTTGTTGCGTCAGATAGACACAGTCTCTGTGTTGAGCTCTGTTTAGGGGTGAACATGAAGTTGCACATCATATTTTTAGCAGAATCGGTTACTGTACCTATAGTTCTGTTTTCAAGCCCTCCAGTGCATGTAATGGCTAGTCCTGCGCTATATGTTAGTTTCTACTGTTGTTATCACTCCATTCTCAGGCTTTCAGTTGGTGTGTCTCTCCTGCAACTATTTTGCTCAATAACACAATAAGGACACATATTCCTCTGTTCACAGCTCTTTCCATTACAGCCAGCCACGAACCGCATATTTCTTCATATGAGAAGAAAAAGACCATCCAATCTTGCTCTTAGGGGCTGTGGGATTGAATAAAAGCCTCTGAACATTGCTTATTAAGGTTGTGATGGGAATTTAATAACCTCAAATGAAGTGCATCTAAAACCAGCCATTGAAGCATAGGGATCACAGTTCCTGTACTGAATACAATTAGGAATGCAGCAGGCTAGACTGTTACTGTTCATCTTGGAGGTAAATGCTTTTCATCCAGCCTACACAATGTCATACCAGAATTCGAGATTCAAAATGCAGACGTGATAGCTGTAGTTGGTGCCACTGTGGTTTGGTATTTCAGGGCATTTCTTAACTTTACTTTGCAGTCTTGGTACTTCTGTCTGCTTTATGTCTCTGAGCCTCAACTCTAGTCATTCTAATTTCTCCCAGAACAAGAATGCTGTATGATGTCTGGCACTGCAAGTCCCTATACCCCATGGTTCTGACTGTTCTGTGTCCTGTGTGTTTTGCAGGTGGTTTGAGGGGAGCCTCCATCGTGGATTCTCTGGACACGCTGTATATAATGGGATTAATGGACGAATACAATGACGCAAAGGAGTGGGTGGAGACCAGCCTGGACCTGAACTCGGTAAGATCAAACTCACTCATTTGATATTATCTCTGCCATTCATGTTGGAGGACCAATCGTCTAACACAAACACTCCCAGTAGGGGTCTTAGTGCTTCGAATGATTTTAGGCCATCTATTTTCCCCTGATTGACCAAGTTTTCAATCCCTCAATTTTATTGGATAGTTACTCTGCCATGTATGTTGGAGTACCAATCAACTACCCCAACACTAGAAGTAGGATGTCTGACTTGGCCCGTGTTAGGTTGACATACATACTTAATAAAGTTCTCACCAGTGGTCTTACTGTGCCAGGTTGATTTTAAGTCGATTGTCCCCCGATGGACCCAAAGTCCTGTCCAGGGAGTGGGACAGTTTGCCAGAGCTATAAAGGACATTCCAGATGGAATAAAGGATGTCTTGTGTGGCCAACCCTGAACAACTGATCCATTCTAACCACTCTTTGTTACTGTGCCATGGGATTATTTTAACTCTCCCAGAACTCTGTGTGCTGTGGGATTGGATGAATAAAAGAGGGACAGACTAAGAGAGAATGTATGTGGAAGCATAGAGAGAGAGAGAGGAGCAAGAGAGAGGAGGTCATGGCCTCCCCATTGTGTAATTCCATGATAATAGACTTCTTCTCGGGGTCGGTAACAGAGAGGTCTGCCAGTTTGGACATTATGTGGAAAGTGAGTGAGTGAGAGTGATGGTGCCAGCCAGCAAGGTATGCGCCGCCAGGCTTTGTGTGCCCTGTTGCTAACGGACTAGTTTATAGGCCCTCCGTTCCACTCTGTTTCCACACTTTGTGTAAGTCCCCCATTGGGATAGTTAATTTTGTCCAAAGGCTATTTGGTTTAGTCACTAATCAAATATCGCCTCTCTGACATCTACTGGCTAAGAGATGTCTTTAATGTGTTACGGGTATAATAAATTATCACTCAGAACATGACATCATAACCAGTCTAATAATGTTAAACGAACAGTAACACATACCAGTGTTTACAATAGAAAAAACAAATCATTAGGAATTATTAATCAGCAATTACCATGTGAATAGCTTCACAACCTTAAAGTTTTTTAAGGTGTACAGTTCAATAAAATGTAAAATGAATTTCAGAATTAATTAACAACAATAATTAACATATTGAAAAATAACTCATTAACCTGTTTATTTATTTTGTGTGTGTGTGTGTGTGTGTGTGTGTGTGTGTGTGTGTGTGTGTGTGTGTGTGTGTGTGTGTGTGTGTGTGTGTGTGTGTGTGTGTGTGTGTGTGTGTGTGTGTGTGTGTGTGTGTGTGTGTGTGGGTGGCCTATGAGTGGGAAAGTGGGAGGTGTTTCTTTAGTTTGATAAGTTTATTGAAGTCTGGGGTGCTGGTTGACAGGGCAACTCGGAGGTCATGCTGGCTGTCCAGTTTGTTTCTGCTTTGAGTTTGTTTTCAGCACTGCCATAGCAGAGAAGCCACTTTCACACAGATAGGTAGTGCTGAACGGCAGCATGATTCTGGTTGCATGACAGGCGAGAGCAGGATATTCTCCCACTACGCTGCACCAGAACTGTGGCAGTGTCATTTCCGGGAAGCGCATGCTCAGTCCGTGATCAAATGACAGCTCCACCAGCTGATCCTCTTCGTTGCTTGGCAACGCCTCCCATCTCCACTCGAAAGGGGCCCCGTCCCGTATCTAGTCGTCTTGTTTCCTGTTCTCCTCCGGGAAGTAGTCGCAAAATTGTCCCTGCAGCTTGAAAAGATGCTGTTTAATGTTTGTTTTTTTCAGTGTGTCGCCGTGTGCTTTGTTGATCAGATTATGAATCTCGAAATCAGCATTGGGAAACATGTCAATACTCCCGTTAGAAACATGATTTGCCCAAATGGTAAGCTTCATCTTGAAGGCATCCATTACATCCCTCTGTACAAATCGATTGTGCCCCCTCCATTGCATTGACACATTGAGAGAATTCAGATGATCAAAAATATCCACCAGGTAGGCAACCTGTGCGAGCCATTCCTCACAATCGAAATGTTCGGCCAGAGGTGACTTCTTTTCCGAAGGAAACGCAGCAATCTCCGCTCGAAGCTCATGAAAGCGACCCAACACTTTACTCCTGGAAAGCCAGCGGACCTCTGCACGATAAAGCACCTGCTGGTACTCGCTCCTCATATCCCCACAGAAGGCCTGGAAACACCTGCTGGTACTCGCTCCTCATATCCCCACAGAAGGCCTGGAAACACCTGCTGGTACTCGCTCCTCATATCCCCACAGAAGGCCTGGAAACACCTGCTGGTACTCGCTCCTCATATCCCCACAGATGGCCTGTAAACACCTGCTGGTACTCGCTCCTCATATCCCCACAGAAGGCCTGGAAACACCTGCTGGTACTCGCTCCTCATATCCCCACAGAAGGCCTGGAAACACCTGCTGGTACTCGCTCCTCATATCCCCACAGATGGCCTGTAAACACCTGCTGGTACTCGCTCCTCATATCCCCACAGAAGGCCTGGAAACACCTGCTGGTACTCGCTCCTCATATCCCCACAGAAGACCTGGAAACACCTGCTGGTACTCGCTCCTCATATCCCCACAGAAGGCCTGGAAACACCTGCTGGTACTCGCTCCTCATATCCCCACAGATGGCCTGTAAACACCTGCTGGTACTCGCTCCTCATATCCCTACAGAAGACCTGGAAACACCTGCTGGTACTCGCTCCTCATATCCCCACAGAAGGCCTGGAAACACCTGCTGGTACTCGCTCCTCATATCCCCACAGAAGGCCTGGAAACACCTGCTGGTACTCGCTCCTCATATCCCCACAGAAGGCCTGGAAACACCTGCTGGTACTCGCTCCTCATATCCCTACAGAAGGCCTGGAAACACCTGCTGGTACTCGCTCCTCATATCCCCACAGAAGGCCTGGAAACACCTGCTGGTACTCGCTATGTGTAAAGTCAGCAACAATAAGAAGTGCAGCGTACGCACGCCTGTGTGTAGCCGTAACGTTGTGTAAAGTCAGCAACAATAAGCGATGCGACGGTATCCCTTCAAAATAAAAGTTTCAGTGTGGCGCTTACCTTTCAATATAATGTTTTAATTATTATTATTTGTATTATTGAATATATTTTTTTTAAATTCTTGCACAAGTCCCACTTATATCCAGCAACTTCGCACACAGCTGTAGAAGAGAAGTGGAACAACATTCCAAAGGTCACAATCAACAGCCTGATCAACTCTATTATGTTGTGCTGCATGAGGCAAATTGGTGGTCACTCCAGATACTGACTGGTTTTCTGATCCACGCCCCTACCTTTTTTTAAAGGTATCTGTGACCAACAGATGCATATCTGTATTCCCAGTCATGTGAAATCCATAGATTAGAGCCTACTGAATTAATTTCAATTGACTGATTTCTTCATATGAACTGTAACTCAGTAAAATCTTTTAAATTGCTGCATGTCGCTTTTGTATTTTTGTTCAGTGTAGATGGTTCCACGGTTTTCAGATTGATCCACTAAAGAGCTTTGTGAGTGATCAGAAGCCATGTTGATTTTCTCCACAAAGTCGAGTGGAGAATAGAAGGCTACACTTAATGCTGTGGGAAATAGAGATGTATGAGGGCAGACTCAAAGTCAAGTGTATTTGTCTTTGTGCTGCTGAGTGAATTAATTAAGTCAGAAGAACGTCTCTCTCCTCTGCTGCCGAAACTAAAACAAACTCCCCAAAATCCTGCTGCAAATCCTGACGAGTTCCTATGGAGACGGAATACTCCAATCATACACTTTCCTCCAGTGACTCAACCAATTAGAAAGACAAGAGCAACTTCAGAATGCCTCCATCTAATGTTAACTTTGCAAAATTCCACAGGCTGTTTATCCGTTTCAAGCCCGATTTAATAGTTGGAGATGTCAGTGTTGATTAGTGTTTTGGGGTTTGGTGGTCTCTGGCTGCCCGAGATAGAGATTTCGATCCTTCTCTTATAGCCCCATATTAGTTTTCAAGGGGTCGTTTTCTTCGGGTTTCGAGTCCCTTGGTTAGTCTAGCGAATGCTGTGGGTAAAAAGAGGGGATAAATTGTTTTTTCCTCTTGCAGGTCTCCAGTCTCAGTCTCTCATCAGGGTGGCTAATAGAAAGTGATTAATGAACTCTTACCGGTTGGCTTTTATCCCCTATTGACAGATCTATCCCCAATTACCCCTCCTTCGAGGCTCTCGCCTTCAATTCTTCTCTATTGCCTTTCTCAGCTCGCCGTTCCTCCATCGTAGTCATTCTAACATCTCTCGGATTCCGTCTCTCAGAGGAAAAGTCTCAGTGAGGTTTGTGATTGTGTTTTAAAGAGAACAGGCCACTGTGATCTATCCAGACGGAGCAGCTGTCTCTTGTGGCTTCAGCGCATCGTTTTTTTCTTCAGCGCATCGTTCTCTCTTAGATATTCTGAGGGCAAACTGGGTAACTGTGCAAGTGATCACAGACAAGCTATATCCTTATCCTCTTTGTGACATTTCAGTATGCGTATTCCTTCGTACGTCAACGGAATAGGCCTATAATCTACACTAATATTTCTAGGCCAATGACAGGTGAGTCTCTCCCTCAAGGTCTAACTAAAATAGGAAAGGTTCCCTACCACCTACAACCTAACCATTATTAGAAAGGTAATTAAAGTTGCACTAGAAAACACCAGTGCTCTTAACACAGACCATCAAGTGACTGGATAATTAGAACATCCAGGCCCTGCAATTCCAGCAAGATGTCTGAATTGAGACTTCAGTGTTAGAGAGTCTCTCATGGGTGTCGTTTTGGAGAGGGCTGAGGGGAAGGAGCTTTGTTTATCTCTTGTGTAGCGTGTCGCTTTTCCCTGCCTGGAGGGAGCGCAGATGCTTGCATATCAAAGCAAAGTGTATGTAAACAGGCCAGAAGCACAGGGGCAAAACTGAGAGGCAAGAGAGGGGAGCCTTGCAATGTTCCCGCAGGCTGTTGTTACACTGAAAGGTCAAGAGAGTGATGTGTGATGTGAGAGAACACTTAATGTGCTCCCTGATTTGGCCAAGAGATTCATGTGTAACGGGACCAGGCAAAGCACTTCAGGGACCCATCCTGCTTGGTTGTTTGCACCAAACACACCAGGTTAGATGTGTTACTGTGTTTTTGCTCATGGTTCTTCTACAGTACCAGTGACATTTTGGACACACCTACTCATTCAAGGGTTCTTCTTTATTTTTACTATTTTCTACATTGTAGAATAATAGTGAAAACATCAACACTATAAAATAACACATATGTTTTGTAGTAATCAAAAAAATGTCAAAATAGCCACCCTTTGCGTTGATGACAGCTTTGCATACTCTTGGCACTCTCTCAACCAGCTTCACCTGTAATGCGTTTCCAACAGTCTTGAAGGAGTTCCCACATATGCTCAGCACTTGTTGGCTGCTATTCCTTCACGCTGTGGTCCAACTCATCTCAAACCATCTCAATTTGGTTGAGATCGGGTGACTGTGGAGGCAAGGTCATCTGATGCAGTACTCCATCACTCTCCTTCTTGGTCAAACAGCCCTTACACAGCCTGGAGGTGTGTTGGGTCATTGTCCTGTTGAAAAACAAATGATAGTCCCACTATGCGCAATCCAGATGGGATGTCATATCACTGCAGAATGCTGTGATAGCAATGCTGGTTAAGTGTGCCTTGAATTCTAAATAGATCACTGACAGTGTCACCAGCAAAGCACCACCATGCCATCACACCTCCTCCTCCATGCTTCACAGTGGAAACTACAGTACACATGTGGAGATCATCCATTCACATATTCTGTTGGAACCAAAAATCTCATATTTGGACTCATCAGAACAAAGGACAGATTTCCACCAGTCTAATGTCCATTGATCGTGTTTCTTGGCCAAATAAAGTATTTTCTTGTTATTGGTGCTTCAGTATGAGATGACTCAGTTTACCAGTGCACAATGGTTTCTTTGCAGCAATTTGACCATGAGTCTTCTCTGAACAGTTGATGTTGAGATGTGTCTGTTTCTTGAACTCTGTGAAGAATTTATTTGGGCTGCAATTTCTGAGGCTGGTAACTCTAATGAACTTATCCTCTGCAGCAGAGGTAACTCTGGGTATTCCATTCCTGTGGCGGTCCTCATGAGAGCCAGTTTCATCATAACGCTTGATGGTTTTTGCGACTGTACTTAAACAAACCTTTAAAGTTCTTGAAATGTTCCGTATTGACTGACCTTCATGTCTTAAAGTAATGATGGACTGTCATTTCTCTTTGCTTACTTGAGCTGTTCTTGCCATAATATGGACTTGGTCTTTTACCAAATAGGGCTATCTTCTGGATCCAGCCCTACCTTGTCACAACACAACTGATTGGCTCAAAGGTATTAATTAAGAAGGAAAGAAATTCCACAAATTAACTTTTAACACGGCACACCTGCTATTCGAAATGCATTCCAGGTAACTACCTCATAAAGCTGGTTGAGAGAATGCCAATAGTGTGCAAAGCTGTCATCAAGGCAAAGGTTGGCTACTTTGAAGAATCTCAAATATATTTTGATTTGTTTAACACTTTGTTGGTTACTACATGATTCCATGTATGTTATTTCATAGTTTTGATGTCTTCACTATTATCCTACAATGTAGAAAATAGTTTAAAAATAAAGAAACCATTGAATGAGTAGGTGTGTCCAAACGTTTGACTGGTACTGTACGTGTGTCTCTATTAAGACGGAAAGAGGATATCTATTATGAATTGAAACCCACAGTGCACCCTTCTTACTTGCGCTATATCCTACGGTAGATCCGTAATGTCCTCAGAGGTCAGCTTGCGGTCAAGAGCGGGTTAATAAAATCCAGT
This sequence comes from Oncorhynchus clarkii lewisi, assembly GCF_045791955.1. Lineage (NCBI taxonomy): Eukaryota > Metazoa > Chordata > Actinopteri > Salmoniformes > Salmonidae > Oncorhynchus > Oncorhynchus clarkii. The sequence goes on from NC_092149.1 coordinate 32,611,266, forward strand.
CACGCAGAAAAGATGGAAAGAACACGTTATCTGACCAGAAAAGCAGACATTCATGTCTTCAAATGTAGTTGACAAATAGTTTGACTTTTGTTAGCAAATGCCGATGATGGAAGAAGAGTATGTATATCTGTTCTATTCGCCCTCAGAGGAATATTGGTACCTCAGGCCAAAACTGTGCTGTAAAGTTGTATAATTGGCCTGAAACTTTAATCTGACAGTAGAGTGACCGTCAGCTGAGAGAGCAGCGATTCACTTTCTCAGTCCCCCAGAGATTGGCCTGATTGATCACATACTGATTGACATATCCGTCGTGCCCTTATTGAACCCCTATTAACAAAAAAAACCAATGCCTTAATTGTGAGAAATGACACGTTACTTCAATTAGAATTGCTTCGGTATGAGATGACTCAGTTTACCAGTGCACATTTGCATAATGCGTTTCTGGCAATCAGTAAGTGCCTAGATATGATAAACAGCTCATATGCAGATTCAATAATATGTTGCTTATAAAGAAAGATGTGATCATGGTATGCTTTGATAAAAAAAATAAAAAAAAGCGTTTTATTCTAAACAATGCTGGGTTATAAATCAAATGTTTTGCATACTGTACCCTACACTTACTCTGCCAGAACATGAATTGTTGCTCCAAAGACAAGTAGGTTGTATTCGTTCATCTGCGACTCCCGGCTGTTCTAAACTGGAAGACCACCCTTGGGTACAAACTTGTTTTCCTTCCTTGTTTATCAGTTGGTTTAAGTAGGTTGGCGTTTACTATCTGATTTCTGGAAGCTCACTGTGCAAACTTAGTAGACCTTGCAGCTGTCTAGGCTCAAGGAGCAGATCTGGATCAGGCTCTTGTTGTTTACCTCAGTAGGCCTGTTGGCTGACCTGATCTGGCCTCATGTCCACAGTAAACGTGGCTCCACAGGGCTCCAGTCATTAGGGCTGCTGAAACCAGAGGGCATGTATCATATGAGGGGCTGCTTGACTGAAGATGCCATGCCCCAGCCATGAGGTCAAGACATCCTGCTGACACCCTATCTCTGCTGGAGGAGAACAATGTGTGGGTGGTTTATTACAGATACTATATACTGTTATTTACTGTAACACCAGTGACGTTTGAATTCCGTCTCTAGCCTTAGCTCTTGACGTGGGTCGGCAGAGATTGGCACTGGCTCAATGCCATTAGGTTGATGATCAGAGATGAATTGTGATGGATGGTAAACAATGTTTTCCTTGTATGCTCTGCACAGATGTGTTTATAGGATTTTCAGATGAACATCAGATTAGAGAATGATAAGACAGAATGGTATTTTGGCCTTTCAGCCAGTATAGTGACAGTGCTCGGGAATCCATTTAGAGATTTGGATGAAAACATTGATCTGATGTACCATTGGCACACACACAGGAACAAGGACGTGTGTCATGCCGTGTGTGTAGGTGGCAGGGGAGTCAGGCGCAGGAGAATCAAACTTGGTATAAATGGTGTCGTTTAATAACGTAAAACAAAAACTCCAAAACCAAAGTACATAATAAAATAAATGTGGGTACAAGAACCTGTCGCACACCAATCCTTAAATCATGAGCATGACAATAAGCAATCTCTGACAAGGACATGAGGGGAAACAGAGGGTTAAATACACAACATGGAATGAATGGGATTGGAACCAGGTGAGGAGGAAGACGAGACAAAAACCAATGCAAAATGGATCAATGATGGCTAGAAGACCGGTGACGTCGACCGCCGAGCACTGCCCGAACAAGGAGAGGTATCGACTTCGGCAGAAGTCGTGACAACGTGGAGGAAAAATGGACTGAACAAGGAGGGAGAGATGGAATGAGAGAGAGAGAGGAGGAGGGTCCCATGAGTTAAATAAAGGTTAAATAAAAATAAATAAATGAGAGACCTGCATTATGAGAGCATTCTCCTTGCCTGTGAACTCCTGGAGACACATGTCTGCTGTCGTGTTCTTGTTTGTGTGTGTATTTGTGTCTGAGTGCCTTTGTGTGTACTCTCAAAGAGAACAGCTTTGAGGTGCATTCACCAAACCTTTTTTTCTCAATAACTCCCCCCTCTTCAATGCCTTCTACTCCCCAGACAATGGGAGAGATGGGGGGATTGTGAGTGATAGAGGAGGACGAGGGGCTGTAATTCAAAGTTATCACCCTAGTGACATTCATTTATTATTAGTCAGTCTCTTATTTTGCCATAATGTATTCAGTGAAGATGTGGTACAAGACAGTGTCATGGGTGTGTATGTGTTAGGGAGAGAGAGATGGATGGATGCATTTTGGATAAGATATGGAATAGCCTATCACTATGGGATAGATTGTTTTCTGTACATTCCCTGATGAGTTCAGAAATCTGAACTTTCATAAAGTATGCAGCCAACCATTTCGACTGTGTATTTCGAGAATATATTGGCCTATAAGACTTTAATGATTTGTGGTGACGCCTTCTATATTGCCCCCTCTTAAAAATGCATCATGAAGAGAATGGAACTCTGGTAGCAGAATGATTGTGTTGCATTGAAATCAAAGTACCTGATCTATCACATCTACTCCACCGCTAACAGTCTTATGGCTGGCAGTAAAAATGGCTGGCAGTATTTACATAAAAGATAAAACACATCTAGACTAAACAGGAAGATCGTGAACTCTTGACCTGTGTTGTTTTGATGACTAAAGAAAAGTTCAAAGTGTCCTCCCACCCGTTCCAACCCAAGACCTTTTTGATATGTTGTGTTTTTGTTGTGTCTCAGCTCCAGTTCAAAAAGCTGCCCTCCACTGATGCCTATTAGAATAATGCACTACTAGGAACACAGCCTACTAATAATAATGGACCACATACTCTGTTTTGATCTCCGTTAACTCCGTTGGAGAAGCCTCTCTCAGCAGCCGTTATATAACATTGTTTGTGATAATACAGTAAATGCGCAGATGTGCTTAAATGAAATGACGTTACCTCATGCTTTGCTCAGACTCTGTCTTTAAACCAAAATCTATTTAAATGTCGTCAACTAGCGAATCAGCTGATCAGTAATATAGTCTGCTAATCAAATCAAATGTATTCATAAAGCCCTTCTTACATCAGCTGATGTCACAAAGTGCCGTACAGAAACCCAGCCTAAAACCCCAAACGGCAAGCAATGCAGGTGTAGAAGCACGCTGGCTAGGAAAAACTGCATTATAAGAGCACCGATCTTTGAATGTGTGATGATGTCACCACTGTCACAACATGTAAAGGCCCAACATTACTTGCTGTAAGTGTCCCTTTTAGTAGTGAGAAATTAGCACGAGCGCTCCTTCCCCAGGTCGTGCTGTTTAGCATGCTCCAGAGGTTAGCAGTCATTAAAGCTCCGGTGTCTAGGACAGCCTAATTATGGACGTGATGCTAATCAAGCCCATAATTACTGTACATTTTCAAAAACAGCCCTGGATTTACATCCTGTTGGTGACAGGAAAGGAAGGAGTTCTGAGGAACTTCTGTTCACAGCAACGGTATTAGCAGGGTTACAGCTTCCAGGTTGTGGACGAAAGAGTACATGAGTGACACCACCTAATTGGTCCCTTTCATAATCAATCCGTGCTAATTAGTGAAGTTGAGTTAAATCACAGCTCTGTTGGTTTAACACCAACTTTGATTTAGGCGTGATCTACTCCTCTATTTAAATACTGGCTTATCTGTTCAGTTTCCCACGAAACTCAATCTATTTGCTTGGTTTCCGAGTGCAGATTTTGCCACAGGTTTGAATCCTAGAGTCTGGACGTGCAGTGTGTTGTGTACCCAATGGCTCTGATAGCCCCGGATTAGGATTAAATCATACCATTAATGTTATATTTGTGCCTGAGCAGTCCATTGCAGGCCTCAATAACAGTCTCATTTGCCCCTCTTGCACACTGAAAGCACAGCGGGATGTGCCAATCAGGCTTATGTCCCAGTCTAATCTTGGCAGAGAGAGTGATCAAAACCAGTGCCATGCTTTGTTGAATGCTCACCAACCGAAAAGCAAGCATCAAACAAAGACAACATTGTACACTGTACACTGAAGCAGAACATTAACAAGGCACAACAGCAATGTACTCCCCCCCCCCCATAGATAATTTGATTCACTAGACTAACTTTTTTCATAACCTCCTTTCAGGCAAGCTGTGGGATATATATATATATATATATATATATATATAGCACCATTTTTGGATGCCAATCTGGTAGCATTTACAACACACACACAGCCCCTAAATCCACATTGGATTACATGTTCTGTTGTGTAGCTTCATTATTGGTCAGCTGCTTTATGAAATAATCAAATTGCCCTCCGGAATGTGCAGTGAGGGACAAAGAGTCAGACCTTTACATGCCTATATAAGACCATTTCTAAGACTAGGGCTGTTGCAGTGAGCGTTTTACACCGGCAGTCATGACCACAGTAAAATCCTATGTGACCGCTAAGGCATGGTAATCTCCTGTTATGCACACTGGACATGCTTTGGTAGTACCCAAGTCGCCAGGAACGTGCTTTTAAAACTCACCTCACTGTGATAATCAATTTGAAGAAAGAAGTTCAACAAAAGGTTGAAACTGAGTGGAAAACATGGTCGTTGTGGATGTTGTTTCAAAGCCTAACACAACAAAACGGACAGTGCTTTCTAAGGGGATGATTAATTCAAAACACAATTATGCATATTATAGATTATACATACACATAGGCCTATTATGAGCCCAAACCCAAACGGAATGAAATTATGGAATTAAATGGAATTAAAATGATGATTTTGCCGATATACAATATATAGCCTAACCATATTACGCTTGGAAGATAAACGTTTTTAAAAAACGATATCTTTAGTATATAATTGGTCTACCCTAAATTAAGCAAATCCAGAGTTAGCCTACAAATGTGTATTTGATTTTGAATAGCCAAGTAATAGGGCATTTTTTATATTAATAGGCTGACGACACATTACCTTTAGCTACAGAATATCTCACCACTGTGCGTTTCCATCTCCTCTCTCCTTCATTCCTTTCTCCAGGTGCAGAGAGAGTGGTTGTCAACAGTTTCATGAAATATGTTTCGCAGTGGAGCATGTTACTATCAATGTTCCCGAACAGATTTCCCTTGGTTCCCCAAGCTACTGGGTAGCTGCAGCAACAGGGTTGGAGAGCTCATGGCATACAGAGTTTGTGCTGATTATCACCTGTCACACCGAGAAATAACCAGAGTAGCCTACCCAACGTGAGTGAAACGAACGGCAGGAAAGTGGCCTCCATTCGCTATTCGAGTGAATACGGGCGACATGTATTTTTTTTATCTTGCCCCTGTTCCTGCCTATTTGATAATGGGCCATTCTACATCTAAACAAATTCGACATGTTAGTGAAGACAATGTTAAATTGAGAATAGTCCGATGGGTGAAAATATGATCACTTCATGGGAAAACGGTGTGTGCAGCCTGAGACGATGTCAAATCGTTAGTAGCCTATAGTCGCATCATGCATCCCGTATATCTTTTGACTTCTAAGGCATTTTAAGGTTTGTATCATTCACAAGAAAAGTTGCCAAATAACTCTAAATCTAGCATATACCGTAGGTCCTGTTTCAAATAATCAATTTTACGCTCAACATAGCCACTTCAAATGCGTACTCACTTTGGAATGGGGAAAAATATAATTTCTGTTTTATTCAACTAAGTTCAATGCTATTCTTCTTGGTATTAAATCATACAAAATAATGGCACTGGCTTTATAAGCATATCTTGTCTACTAAATGAACAAGCCTACAGCCTATGGCATGGCACATAGCCAGCTAACATACAGTAGGCCAACTCATATTCTGTTCTTCTGAAATACATTTTCTTCATATCATAATGTTTCTTTAGACCTGCCTAAAATAAATCATGGATTTACTGTGAGGGTGTATCTTCAATTGACTTATTAGACTTTTTAAAATGTAGATATTATAAAGGTGTTTATGTTAATTAACGATCAATTACGGTGAAACCGGTAGGCTTTTGCATGACAATAACCGGCTGACAAAATGCAATGACACAGCCCTATCCCAGACTAATCATTTATTTGAATAGTGCAACTCCTTCTATACAGTATGAATAGTACTGGAGGTGGTGGTGCTCTTACAATAGAGAGAGGATCATACGCAGAATGGTTTTCTTCAGGGTGGCAGTAACAGAGGCAGTTAGAGCTGGCGTGTTAACTCTGACAGCCCTGTGTTGTCTTCTAATTAGACGCACTGCTGAGCAGAGTTAGGCGAGAGAGGCAGGGAATGAAAAACAACAGGCTTGCCTTTATTCCTTCCTTCCTTCACCTGATTTTAGTTTATTTTCCACTCTGCATAGCACTGGAAAAGTGGAGCAATTAAATGTGCACACATTGCTTTTTATTTATTCGCGTGAAAAGCCTTCTGGGGAGACTTTGGATTTATTAGTTGTTTATTGTTTCACCCATGATAATACTGTATGGGTGTGATGCTAAGATTTAATCACATTGTTTTTCAGGTGAAGTGGTTACAGTGGATTTCGCGTTGAGCTTTCCCAAGGCGATCTGCTTTGTTTGCAGCGGAGCCTCAACGTGTGTGGTCTTGGACGTAGATGCAAGACCTAATAATTCCCTGTGATGCAAATTAACAATGTTATATTGGGAAATAAATGACTGGAAAACATCTGGCAGAACAAATTGCAAATTAAGCACAACAATGTATTTTAATTACATGTTTTTGAAACGCTTATATAATATAAATTCGTTATCAATGGACCCAATCAGCATCGAAGCCTCTGGAATAAACCACTCATACTAAATGAACTGTTATGAGACGTTTGAAGAGTGATTTACAAGGCTTGTGTTTGGTAGCATGAGTCAGGTCAGTTGAACCGTAGTCACCATTATGGTCCCCTCATTGTACTTTATGGCTGTCCTTACCAAAGTGCCAACATCACTGGTGACAAATTAAAAGTCTGTCCCCAATCACCACCATCTTAGGTCCATTATAGAACGGCCACTCATCTACGGGTTGGCAAAACGACTCCTCTGGGTCACCATGGCAGAGGATTGGCAGTTTGTCTTACAGAATGTCAGTGGTTAAACTGTCTTGAAAGAGACGTGGCCAACTTCTCAGTCGCACATTAGCCCAGCAGTTATTACCTAATAATGACATCGTGCAAGGCTGGAATTTAACAGCTGTGAAGAATGTCAAACTGTAGCACCCATCTATTGAAAACTTTTTTTTTTAAGTACATGACTTTACTTTGTGAGTTTCTCATACAGTGTGTACAAATGTATGGTCGGAAAACGATAGAGTCGCTCCGCATCTTTACTCTGGTTCTAGATTGGATGTAATTAACCTCTCCAGCGCCACCCAATTACAGTTTCCTTATCGTGGCTTCTTGAGATAGCAATTTCCTTCTTGAAGGGTCTCCAAGTCAACAAGCACCATCGTCACCTCAACCTTGGGTGAGAATGAGTGTCTATAATTATGGTGACATACCGCCATCTCATTCACGGACACGTGTTAGTCCTTAACACCTCTTAACTTCATTCCCATAACACATGGAGCAGTGCCCTGATAAACTCGGTCTGACTTTGGCGAACAGCAAATCGCTCCAGGAGCTATAATAATAGATTTGACAGAGCACTAATTGCACTCTGAGATGGTGTATTCTGACAGCTTAATCTTAACCCAGTTGCACCATCCTGATAGTTGTGTCGAAGCAGACATAACGGGAGATGGAAAAGTAAAGCCTAGCACAGTTTCGCCACTTTCAAATCCTGGAACTAACAACAAAGATAATTGGAAAGGCCGCAAACGTGATGAGAAAACGCGAAAAAGAGTTAGGAGTGGAAAGTCATCCGTGAACTAGACGGTGTATATTTTCTAAGGCTGCCAGAGGAGAATCGATAGTCTGCCGCGGTTCTGAACATTAGACATAAGAGTGACTAAAATGCAGCTAACATTATCGCACGCCTTTGACTCTCTCCCCTGGCTTTATTGAAATGTTCCCTTCTAGAGACTTTATTTAACGTATATAAATGTAGTCTTATAGGGCTGTGGGTGGGAAGCATTACTAGTTCTAAGATGGGACAAGCCTACTCTCTAGCCAACGGCTACTGTATAACAGTATCCATAACTCCACTGTTTCAATGGGCAACACGTTGGCCATTCATGTGTATCACTTTTATCACTGTGAAGAGATCTTCACATATGGATTTCTGACGTACTTCTATGGCTCAAGAGCGCAAACATCAAATTCTCGTTCATTATTATTGAACAATTAAAAATGTAGGTTTATTCATGATTCATTATTGATTATGTTTTTAACCTCTATATCATCACACGACTGATTGGTTGGTGTTGCCATGCGACTGTTGACAAGAAATATGAGTTATTTTGACTAATCATTTATGAGATTGGTCTGTGTCTTGAATGGAGCATTCCACCTCTGATGCAGCGTGATCTCTCTCTTACAGAACGGCGAGGCTTCTCTCTTCGAGGTGAATATCCGTTACGTCGGTGGGCTGCTCTCTGCGTACTACCTGACAGGAGAAGAGGTAAGATTCATTAATGTCTATTATACCCCTCGATTCAGGAAGAACCGGTCTCTTCCTTTATTGAGATTTGGCCCTGCATTTTGAATGATGAAGGAGTTGTGTTGCAAAGTCATAAAACACACACACACACAAACAGAAACAGGAAATGTCATCACATAGTCAGTGTGTAAAACATTTCTCAGCTCACATAACTCCCACATGCCCTTTTCCCGGCATGACCACATTACTGTCACAGACATACAGCGCAAGCACACATCTGCACTGACCCACATGTGAACCTCTGCATTACCAATCTATGACCAATGTACTATGAACAGAGTGGAGGTCAAGCGTGCTATATAAAATAACATCTGCCCAAGCATAGTACATGACATGATGCTCTAGGCTGTTCAGATGAAGTGGGGACAATCCATGCTGACGCCAAATTAATGGAAAACAAGTCCAATGACATAGGAGCGCTTGAGAGTCGGCTTAATGGACATTGATTTGGAGGCTGAGTGAGTCAGGGAGAGAAAGCACAACATTTCTCTACTGCAGAATATTCGTGAAATATGAATATACACTACAGGTCAAAAGTTTTAGAACACCTACTCATTCAAGGGTTTTTCTTAATTTTTTAAAACTATTTTCTACATTGTAGAATAATAGTGAAGTCATCAACACTATGAAATAGCACATATGGAATCATGTAGTAAGCAAAAAAGTGTTCAACAAATCAAAGTGTATTTTATATTTGAGATTCTTCAAATAGCCACTCTTTGCCTTGATGACAGCTTTGCACACTCTTGGCATTCTCTCAACCAGCTTCTTGAGGTAGTTACCTGGAATGCATTTCAATAAACCGGTGTACCTTGTTAAAAGTTTGTTTGTGGAATTTCTTTCTTTCTTAATAATGCGTTTGAGCCAATCAGTTGTGTTGTGACAAGGTAAGAGGGTATACAGAAGATAGTCCTATTTTGTAAAAGACCAGGTCCATATTATGGCAAGAACAGAACAAATAAGCAAAGAGAAACAACAGTGCATCATTACTTTAAGATATGAAGGTCAGTCGATATGGAATATTTCAAGAACTTTGAAGATTTCTTCAAGTGCAGTCGCAAAAAACATCAAGGGCTATGATGAAACTGGCTCTCATGAGGACCGCCACAGGAATGGAAGACCCAGAGTTACCTCTGCTGCAGAGGATACATTCATAAGAGTTAACGGCACCTCAGAAATTGCAGCCCAAATAAATGCTTCACAGAGTTCAAGTAAGAGACACTTGTAAACATCAACTGTTCAGAGAAGACTGTGTGAATCAGGCCTTCATGGTCGAATTGCTGCAAAGAAACCACTACAAAAGGAATCCAATAAGAAAAAGAGACTTGCTTGGGCCAAGAAACACAGGCAATTGACATTAGACTGGTGGAAATTTGTCCTTTGGTCTGGAGTCCAAATTGGAGATTGTTGGTTCCAACTGCCATGTCTTTGTGAGATGCGGTGTATTTCCCAACGTAAAGCATGGAGGAGGAGGTGTTATGGTGTGGGGGTGCTTTGCTGGTGACACTGTCTGTGATTTATTTAGAATTCATGGAACACTTAACCAGCATATCTACCACATCATTCTGCAGCGAGACACCATCCCATTTGGTTTGGGCTTAGTGGGACTATCATTTGTTTTTCAACTGGACAATGACCCAACACACCTCCAGGCTGTGTAAGGGCTATTTGACCAAGAAGTAGAGTGATGGAGTACTGCATCAGATGACCTGGCCTCCACAATCCCCTCAACCAAATTAAGATAGTTTGGGATGAGTCGGACCGCAGAGTAAAGGAAAAGCAGCCAACAAGTGGAAACTCCTTCAAGACTGTTGGAAAAACATTTCAGGTGATGCTGGTTGAGAGAATGCCAAGAGTGTGCGAAGCTGTCATTAAGGCAAAAGGTGGCTTTTGAAGAATCTCAAATACATTTTGATTTGTTTAACACTTTTTTGATTACTACATGATTCCATATGTGCTATTTCATAGTTTTGATGTCTTCACTATTATTCTACAATGTAGAAAATAGTACAAATAAAAATAAACCCTTGAATGAGTAGGTGTTCTAAAACGTTTGATCAGTAGTGTATGTGGAAAAGAACAGCGTGTAAAATCAATATTGTCACATTATATCACCATACAGCCCACATAGCACTAAACTCAGTTTAGATTTTTTGATGTGGATGCCTGTTGCTTGAGCTTCAATTCATTCACACACAACTGTCATCATTGTTTATATCCATTGCAATTATTAATGGTTATACTTCTTATAGTAAATTGCTCTTTCAAAGAGCATACAGTGGAAATGTTCATATTAATCAGAAGTTGGTAAACAAATTGTTTGCCTAGGAAGCTTTCCTCATAACTTCCCTCATTTCTCTCTCATGTTTGGAGTAGAGGAGGATAGAATCTGATTAGACATTGTGAAATGCACTTTAAATTCTTATTGTGAAATGCAAATGCAATCAGATGAGTAAAATTGCTATAGGCAGCCCTTACATCCCTTCTCATAGTCTGTCACTCCTAAAGCTGCAATGGGGTTCACACTGGCATTTGTGTTTGTTTTCCGTGACATTTCTCGGTACAATCAGTTGAGGCTCCTCAGAGGAGGAAGGGGAGGACCATCCTCAGTGATTTTCAGATTGTTTTTTTTTCAATTAAAAGGTTATCCTTTTTAGATAACTATACTAAATATAATCACATCACCAAATAATTTATTAAAACATACTATTTTGCAATGAAGGTCTACAGTAGCATAGGATAGCACAATGGTGTAGCCAGAGGATGCTAGTGTCCATCCTCCTCTGGGTACAATAACTTCAATACAAAACCTAGGAGGTTCATGGTTCTCACCCCCTTCCATAGACTTACACAGTAATTATGATAACTTCCAGAGGACGTCCTTCAACCTATCAGAGCTCTTGCAGCAGGAATTGTCATGTTGTCCACACAATCAAAGAATCAGAGAATTAATCTAGTACTGAAAGCATATGATACAGCTAGCTAGCACTGCAGTGCATAAAATGTGGTGAGTAGTTGACTCAAAAAGAGAGAAAGACAATAGTTGAACAGTTTTTAACAAATTATTTTCTTCCAAAATAAAGGATAATTTTTTCAGTTTCACTTACTTAGCTAGCAAATGCAGCTAGCGAGTTTAGCCTACTCAAACACCCTGCTCAAACAGAAGGATGATATGTTAGCTAGCTGGCTATGACTATCCAACACAACACTGGATCTCTTCCAAGTCAAGGTAAGCTTTTGGTTGTATTAATTTATTGCCACCGGGGCCCGCCGGTGTAACTGCTTACTGACTGTACACTGTAACGTCACTGCATGATTGTAGCGTGTTTACTAACATATTAGCTCTATTAGCTATGTTGACTAGGACGTTACTTTAGCCAATATGGTGACAACGATGTAGGCTGCGTGTAGCTGTTATGATATGGTTTGGTTTGGAAAGGTTTTTTCGCCTGTTCACATACAGCTGATGTGTTTTGAATTGACGTCCACAAGTGACAAAGGGAAAAGATGAGAGTCGGAGAGCCCATAGATGCGAGAAGGAATACAACCTGGCTTTTATGAAAGTGAACTGTGTTTACGTGTGATCAGGGGTGTATTCATTCCGCCGATTCTGTTGAAAAAATTATCTTAAACAGAACAAAATGGGGATAAACACATCTGCATTTTCCCAATAGAAACTCTTGTTTGCAATTGTTGGACTAATGATTACACCCTACATCAGCTAGATGCAGGCAAGAGGGAGCAAGGCGGTATTTAATGTGTCACTGTCTGTTCATTTGTCACTGTCTGTCACTTCAAAGTTTTCTCTCTGCCTTTTGTGTGCCTACGTTGTAAACTTTTGTTCATAGGCCAGGTTGTAGCAACGTCATGATGGGTATATTCTGACCATAGTTCTGTTAGTTTATTCTTTGTTGTAGTATGGTCAGGGCGTGAGTTGGGGTGGGCAGTCTGTTTGTTTTTCTATGTTGGTTTTTGTGTTCGGCCTAGTATGGTTCTCAATCAGAGGCAGGTGTCGTTAGTTGTCTCTGGTTGAGAATCATACTAAGGTAGCCTGGGTTTCACTCTTGATTTGTGCGTGTTTGTTTCCGTGTGAGTGTTTTGGCCACACGGTACTGTTTCGGTTTTGTAAATTCACGTTGTTATTTTCTGTTTAGTGTTCGGAGTTTGAATTAAAAATCATCATGAACACTTACCACGCTGCACTTTGGTCCGATCCTTACTCCTCCTCTGACGAAGAGGAGGAAATCCCTTACAGTATAAGGATGTAATATCCTAAACCTATCGCTGTTACATTGAACTGGGTGAATGGAATATGAATGACTGTCATCTAATATGCTGTCATCTTTTTTATTTTATTTTAATTTGACCTATTTAACTAGTCAAGTCAGTTAAGAACCAATTTATTTAACCAGCAATTTATTTATATTCAATGACGGCCTAGGAACAGTGCCTTGTTCAGGGGCAGATCGACAGATTTTTACTTTGTCAAATCGGTGGATTTTGATCTTGCAACCTTTCAGTTACTAGTCCAATGCTCTAACCACCAGGTTACCTGCCATAATATAAATAAGGCCATGCTCATAAAAAAGTTTTTTTGTCCTCCCTCATCATAAACTGCACTGACCACAACTGCTGCCAATTTAAAGGAAACACCAACATATAGGGTCTTGGGCCACCATGAGCCAGAACAGCTTCTCAGTGCACCTTGGCATAGATTCTACAAGTGCCCGGAACATTATTGGAGGGATGCGACACCGTTCTTCCACAAGAAATTCTATACTTTGGTGTTTTGTTGATAGTGGTGCAAAGCACTGTCTCTCAGGCGCCGCTCCAATCTCTCATAAGTATTCAATTGTGTTGAGACCTGGTGACTGAGACGTCCACGGCGTATGGTTTACATCGTTTTCATGCACATCAAACCATTCAGGGGCCACTCGTGCCCTGTGGATGGGGGCATTGTCATCAATAGCCATGGTAGCCAAAATAATGGGCAAAAATAAGGCCCAGCATTTTTATACATGATGACACGTATTAACTCAGGAAACACACCTGTGTGTACGTACCTGCGTTCAATTTACTTTGTATCCCTCATTAACTCAAATGTTTCCTTTATTTTGGCAGTTACCACATCATACAGTTGAGTGCAGAACAGTACAGAAGTACAGAAGTGTGTTTTCCCTCTCATTCTTCGTTTGAGGTGGTGTAGTGCTACTGGGTTACGGTGTGCCATTCCATTCCACACTGCCCGGCCCAGGACAACGGGTCTGCTGGAGCGAGATTTATCGTCTCCGTCTCCCACCGCCACCCCTCTTCTCCTGTTTTACCCTCCACACATGATGAGAGAGGCAAATTGAGAAGCCACCTTTTCCTGGAACCATTCTCGAGTTAGCAGGGAACGTAAATCACTTTAGACAGTTAACAGGGGGTAATACAGGTGTGTGTGTGTGTGTGTGTGTGTGTGTGTGTGTGTGTGTGTGTGTGTGTGTGTGTGTGCGTGCGCCAGGGTTTCCGTTAGCTGGTAATAGCCAAAATGAAAAGCCGATAAGTAAAATTTGCCGCTGGCATATTTAGCATATTCATTGATTGAAATCGATGTCGATGTCGATGTACTGTAGCATGAGAGATGCTGATGCAGCTCAAACAGCTGTAGAGCTACTATTTTTATTTATCAACTGGTAAGTGAAGTGCGCTTCCCATTCGCCATTTAAGTGCATAGGCAGCTAGGCAGGGTTCAGCACGTCACACACCACGTTGTAATGAGCTGGAGGCAGTATGCATTTTGAAAACATATACTTCATTGTTTGAAACGTGAACATTTTACTATATATTATGAGGCATATCTTACCTTGCTTCAAAGTAGCCTTTCCAAAATCAAACTAACCTAAACTAACTAACTTATTTCATGTTTTATTGGTTTTTATTTATCTCTGTCACATGAAACCGCTCACAATGGTGTTTTCCTGCTAATTGCATTATGGAAGGAACATTCGCGCATAGCGGCATTGCTGCACTTATAATTTGAAGAAATAAATGTTTATCAACATTTTATGCTTAATTAACATTCTGATCTGTTGCATGTGCCTTATTGCTTTTTAATAATATAACTCAATCGCTGTTCTCAAAAAAAGACGATTCAATGCAGCGCGTAGTGGCTTAGAGTAGGCCGAGGCTATGTCAGATTGCCTATATTTCTTCTCCTTTCTTTGCACAGGAAAATGTTGGCCTTTTTATAAACACATTTCATGCAATTCTCCTCCACTTTCTATGACTGGAGACATTTGTAGAATCTTTTGAATACGAGACAAATTACAGGGTAGCCAACTCTCCTCACACTGACAAAAAGATCAATAAGAATATCCATAAGTTAGGCCTACGAACAGCGGAGACACAAATACAATATGACGTCCATCTAACCTGGAGGAGAAAATTGTCCCCCCCCCCCAAAAAAAACAGTGTCACTGCCCTAATGATGAAGACAGTCAATATGCACGCTCACCGGGGATATGGCCAATGTTCTCCGCTAGTGGGCTTAAAGTTGCACTTAGCCATCCCGGATCCGGGATCGTGAATACAGCCTCAAGCTCATTACTATAACGCAACGTTAACTATTCATGAAAATCGCAAATGAAATGAAATAAATATGCTAGCTCTCAAGCTTAGCCTTTTGTTAACAACACTGTCATCTCAGATTTTCAAAATATGCTTCTCAACCATAGGAAAACAATCATTTGTGTAACAGTAGCTAGCTAGCGTAGCATTTAGCGTTAGCATTAGCGTTAGCATTCAGCAGGCAACATTTTCACAAAAAACAGAAAAGCATTCAAATAAAATAATTTACCTTTGAAGAACTTCAGATGTTTTCAATGAGGAGACTCTATTAGATAGCAAATGTTCAGTTTTTCCTGAAAGATTATTTGTTTAGGAGAAATCGCTCCGTTTGGTGCATCACGTTTGGCTACCAAAAAAAAAACGAAAATCCAGTCATCAAAACGCCGAACTTTTTTCCAAATGAACTCCATAATATCGACTGAAACATGGCAAACGTTGTTTAGAACCAATCCTCAAGGTGTTTTTCACATATCTCTTCGATGATATATCGTTCGTGGAAGTGTGCTTTCTGTCCTGAATCCCAGGAGAAAATTCCCGCAACTGAAGATTACGCACCAATTTAGACAAAGGACACCGGGCGGACCCCTGGAAAATGTAGTCTCTTATGGCCAATCTTCCAATGATATGCCTACAAATACGTCACAATGCTGCAGACATCTTGAAGAAACGACAGAAAGTGCAGGCTCGTTCCTGGTGCATTCACAGCCATATAAGGAGACATTGGAAAACAGAGCTTCAGAAATTCATTCAAGTTTAATCTTGGTTTCGCCTGTAGCATGAGTTCTGTGGCACTCACAGATAATATCTTTGCAGTTTTGGAAACGTTAGACTGTTTTCTTTCCAAAGCTGTCAATTATATGCATAGTCGAGCATCTTTTCGTGACAAAATATTGCGCTTAAAACGGGCACGTTTTTTTATCCAATAATGAAATAGCGCCCCCATAGATTCAACAGGTTAAACTAAAACTTTTTCCACAATTGTATTTTTTAAATATTGAGATATGCCTGGCGGTGTCTCTCCGCCTTTAACTGACAGTCTCAACTCAACAATCGTCTATTTGGTATTTGCCGCGCACTATTCCCAAATTCCAGGCCCTTTACAACTGTAGGCTATGCCATTTAAAAACAATCCACAGAGGCGAATGATCCTCTGTGGCCGAATCATGCTTTCTGGTGTACTAGCCTATGTTGAATGATTTGATTGATTTATGTATAGATAGGAGTAAGCTAATTAGGCCATATCATTTTGGTGTTCCACCTATGTATTCTAACATCCTCAAATTGCTCGTGGGAATTCGGTAAGAATGACGCGCGTCGTTGCATCCCAGTTGCATGTTCTGTTGAGATGAATTACCACATTTCCGTCGTTCTGAGAACCGCGGGTGGACATCCTAATCAGGTTATTCAACCAATGCATATGGGTCCAGTACATTTCTTATATGTCCAGTACATTTCTTATATGTCCAGTACATTAAAATGCTGCCGGTCAAGTCTCCGCTGCCACATTTTCCTGACGGAAACCCTGGTGTGTACATATTATGGGACAGCAGAACCAGTTTCACTGGAGGACATTCGGGTAGCACCCGATGGTAAATTGATGTTGGAGAACAATGATGACTCCGTGTGGGATTGAGATGAGAAGTGCTTAGATTAGGCCAGAGTAACACCCGCCCATTCATAATGCTGGTGGTATGATTGGGTCTGTTGCTGGCGCAGATAGAGACCCATGGGGTTCCTTGGCTTACAGTTTGACCACTGCCCCCAGGTTAAGTACCTTGCATAAAGGGTTCTCTCTGGTCAGTGCTCTAAACGCAATGCTGAATCGTTGTTTTATGGTTTATGCTGTATTCTTCAAGCTCTTGTTCTGTTAGTATACTGCTGTACACTCTTAGGGGGAAAAAAGGTGCTATCTACAACCTTAAAAGATCCTTCGGCTGTCGCCATAGGAGAAACCTTCGAATGACCCTTTTTTTGTTCCAGGTAGAACCCTTTTGGTTCGAGGTAGAACCATTTTGGGTTCAGTCAACCTTGTGTGAACATTGCAGTGGGCAGAGTGGAGGACAGACAGACAGGCAGAAGGAGAGGCAGTGGCAGCCATGAGAGGAAGTACGGAGGGAAGTACATTCATTTGTTCAGGAGAGAGAGGGTGTGCGGGAGAGAGAGATGTTATACAGAGAGAAAGAGATGGAAAGAGAGAGCGAGAGGGAGACCGAGAGAGAGAGAGATGGAAAGGGAGAGAGTGAGAGGACAGAGGGGAAAGAGCATTCAAATACCCCTGAAGTAGACAGGTGCTGCTTAAGAGTCTTCTCCACCTCTCCTGGTTCACTGCCCTAGTGTCAGTTTCTTCCCGTGCCAGTCGGGGCTCCACGTCAGTGGTGTCACGGGAGAATAGGTCCCCCAGCCTCCAGTCCTGTGAGTGTCAATGAATTACCACAATTTCAGAAAGTGTGGGGGACGAAATTCGTCAGTAGCTAAAGCCTTATTTAGAATGTGTTTTATTTGGGTGACCTACTTTTGCTTCCACGCTGAACACACCATGCTGCACCACGCCGAAGACGCACGCCATCACCACAGAGCTGAGAATTCCTCCGTGTTGAATTCGGTTTCTCCCCTCACAGACTGCCGTTTCGCTCTCCCTCTCGCTCTCAGCCATGCTCTCTCTCGTTTTCCCTCCCTCCGGTTTTACCCTCTCGCTCTCAGCCATGCTCTTTCTCATTTTCCCTCCCTCCGGTTTTACCCTCTCGCTCTCAGCCATGCTCTTACTCATTTTCCCTCCCTCCGGTTTTACCCTCTCGTTCTCAGCCATGCTCTTTCTCGTTTTCCCTCCCTCCGGTTTTACCCTCTCCACGGTATCTGTCTTACTCCCACTGCTATTCGTCTTCACTCTGCCCATCCACCCATCCACTCCATAGAACATATATCACCTTCCTGGAGCTGACCTGTGTGTGTGTGTGAGTGTGTGTGTGAGTGTGAGTGTGAGAGATATTGATATCCTCCAGGGGGTTTTTCTTCAGTCCTACCCTCACATCACACCCATTGGCTGTGCTGCTCCCGCATTGAATCTGCTCTTCAAGGACATCATGACACTGAAAACAATAGATACACACTACAAGAGAGCCAAGGAACTGGTTAGGTATGTGAAGGGTCATCAAGTTATAGCAGCAATCTACCCCACCAAGCAAAGTGAGAAGAATAAGAGCACCACATTGAAGCTGCCCAGCAACACCTGTTGGGGTGGTGTTGTCATCATGTTTGACAGTCTCCTGGAGGGGAAGGAGTCTCTCCTAGAAATGGCCATATCACAGTCTGCCGATATGGACAGCCCCATCAACAGGATCCTCCTAGATGATGTATTTTGGGAGAGAAAAGCAGCCTGAAACTCCTGAAACCTATAGCGGTGGCCGTTGCACAGATTGAGGGAGACAATGTTCAGACTCTGCTTGCAGATGTAGGAGAATAAATGGAAGCCTGGAGAGGACATGAGAGGAAGACAACCAAAGATTTCGTTTCTAGACTATCATTTTACAGAGATGTATGTTGATAACGTTTTTGGGAGATGCGATAGATCATCGAGGATCATTCAATATTCCCTTTCTTTTGTTGTTCAGTGAAATCATCCCATGTGAAGAGTCAACTCATTTAATTAAAGTTCAATTCGCAACAATTATTCCAATATATTCCTGTTAATTCCCACGGAAAGTTTCCACCTCTGAATATTCCCCAAAATGTACAATTCTAATCATACAGCTTTATGTTATGTTTATGTTAGCTTGAAAGATATATCATTATGCAGTGAGATGACTGTTTGGATAATGTAGTGTGTTGGGAGGGTCGTATACTGTATGATAATGTTTCTGTCATACAGTCTAGTACAATCATGGCTATCTTTTTTTAAACATTTATTTTTATTTTTTATTTAACCCTTTTTTTAAACTAGTTTAAGTCAGTTAAGAACAAATTATTATTTACAATGACGGCCTAGGAACAGTGGGTTAACTGCCTTGTTCGGGGGCAGAACGACAGATTTTTACCTTGTCAGCTCAGGGATTCGATTTAGCAACCTTTTGGTTACTGGCACAACACTCTAACCCACTAGGCTACCCTGCCGCCCCCTAGTACAGAGATATCGTCCTCAGCCATGACTTGTGGGTGATTGTAGCAAGTAGTGTCCATGGCAACATAGCAACTGCTAGACTACAATTTATGTGTCAGATGGTTGGAGTGTGTCCAATGGGGGCTTTCTGAGAGGTCAGACATAAATCCTCATTTCATCTCGGCTGTCGTGTATTTGATGAGCACTGACCTGATTCCATCCACACGTTCACACAGTATCTATAAACGTTTGTGTTTTTCCTCAGAATTTAAACTGGCATGTTAATGTCCTTGACTCTGTCCCTGCCTCAACATCCCCCAACCTGTTGTATTCAGAGAGTTAGCGGATCTGATGGGGAATAAAACTCTACTGTGTCAACCCATATTTACTACGGTATTGACCCCCCCCCAAAAAAAGAGAGCGAGATCTCCAACTCTTGCCAATGTAATCAATGAATCCTGCCGCTCTGCTCTGCCTCTCGCAATATGTCTTTGTAAATCCCAATCCATTTAGACAAAGCCCTCTAATTCACAATTCTCGGGTTACAAAGACTCTTACAGTGGAGGATGGCGTGTGTGTACGTGTGTGTGTGTGTGTGTGTGTACGTGTGTGTGTGCGTGTGTGTGTACGCGTGTGTACGTGTGTGTGTGCGTGTGTGTACGTGTGTGTGTGCGTATGTGTGTGTGCGTGTGTGTACGTGTGTGTGTGCGTTTGTGCCTGTGTTTGTGTGTGTGTGTGTGTGTGTGTGTACATGTACGAATTATGTGCATGTGTGTCTTTTTTTCACTCAGCAGCTTAAAAGTCTAAAAAGACATTTAATCTCCTGCAGATCAAGGTGGATCATCATAGTGACACAGTAACCTGCTGTGCTCTGTATCTGGGCTGTGGGCTTAGTAGTAGGAGAAAACTCTCGATTCCACTGCTCCAGACCTTCTTTCTACTGTGTGTATATGTGTAAACATATAATCCTATTTGTGGGACTTCTTACGAGCTACATCATTATATAGTAAGAAAGCATTGGACCAAGACGCGTACTGTGTAGTAGCATCACTACTTAATGCATTATGCATTTTATGTTCCCATGTATTATTACAGCATGCATTTTATGTATGCTAAATCATGTGTAGATTAATAGCTCAGATTTATACTATAAGCCTCTTTCTGTTCCACTTCTACATTCCAGAATAATTCTGTCAATCATCAATACTGACGCATTGTTGGTGAAGAGCATAAAAGAAGTTGAGCTGCCATTGATGCTGAGAATGTAATTGGTCAATTTGATGTGAGAAGAAAGAGAATTCAAACAAAGAAGAACCTTGGGCCTTTTCTCTTTCTCATTTCCCTTTTTATATTTAACAGCCCCTATCATTTATTTGCCTCCACTCCCTTTATTTTTGGGACAACCTTTTTTCTCTCTTTCAATTAGTATTTTTTGCATTTCTTAGTGGTCTCAAAAGCTTTTGCACTGCTCGGGTTAAGGACAGTGGGATTTAGCAGGGGCGGGGGTGTATTCATTAGGCACCAAATGGAGGAAAACTGACTGGATCAGGGAGGGACTTCCTGACATTGCCCAATAAAAAACACATTTTAGTTTTCCGTTGCAAAATGTTATGCCGCTTCTTGCTACAGTGTGTCCTACTGAATACAACCCAGGCTTTGACCCATGCCCAAATTAACCCCAACCCAACCCCTATTGAGGAGAGAGTCTGATGAATCCTGGTTCCTTGTTTTTACAAGTCACAACATTGATGCCAGCAAACAAAATGGAATCTTTCAGATCATTAGGCTGCCTTTAATGATGCGGGGCTTTGAGGAATCCAGGCCTCTAGTTCTTTTCTTCTGACTCTGCCTAGCCCACATAACAGCCTGGCATCCCATTTTCAAAGCGTCATTAGTTTAATAGTCCCAGCACGCACACACACACACACACACACACACACACACACACACACACACACACACACACACACACACACACACACACACACACACACACACACACACACACACACACACGCACACACACACATATACACATATATACACACACACACACACACACACACACACACACACACACACACGCACACACGCACACATATACACATATATACACACACACACACACACACACACACACACACACACGCACGAGCACACAGTGGCCATGTCCAAATACCCTTACTAGCACACTACATACTTAAACTGCATACTATGTTCTCATCACCGCAGTATGCCACGGCCGCAACATGGTAGCATTGCATTTGCATTAACCACCCTGACAATAACTAGTTTCCAATCTGATTCATTTCTCTATACTCTGAGAAGATTAGGAATGGAGTTATGCCTACTCAGGCTGGTTATAGGCAGACTATCACATTCCACCTATACCGTAGCCACATAGCATCTATCCTATTAAGTAAAAAAGGACCAAAGACAGAAGCAGATGATTTGGTTCCTTTTGAACATATTTATTTGTGAAACCAAAGTGCTGTAGCATGTATCATGTCAATCAAATAGCCTACTACACACACCAGAGCTTTTGAAATGTTCAAATCAAAAAGCTATTGCACAGAGGAACGTGGGCAGTCGGGTGAATCGCAGATTCATAACCGCTGGTCAGCAACATAGTAAACTAAAACACTGATCATCGGGAACGAGATCAGAATGTCTGCCAACGCTTGATCCTAAAACTTGCCATAGGCTACGTTCAAATCAAAAGGCCTGATTAGCATGTAAATCAAAAATGCAGATACATCCTGAGTCCCCGGTGTAGACACATTCAGAAATGAATATATGGTTTCGTATTGAGTTTAAAAGCTCTGACAAAGGGCCAAGAGAACAAAAAAAACACTTTTCAACAAGAAAACAGAAATACAAAATACAACATTTTTATCGCACAATCAAACGGCCTACTATTTTGGACGCAAGTATGGGTATTTGGACACGGCCACTATCTCTATCACTTTTTGAGCTGAGCGCACACAGGCCATCAAGCTGAAGTGAGCTACTGGCTACACCTGGGTTGACCAGTCACGTCCCCTTGTTCCAGAGGAGCAGTAGTTTCTGGGCCAACTACAAATCATCCACTCTTTTTGTCAGTTAGCCTAGCCTCTGTCCTCCAGGCTGCTCATGTATTCCCTCCAATTAAAATACATTCAAGTGTTTAATGAAGAGAGGGGAACAAATCTCAAGAGGAAGAATTGTTCAGAGAAGTCAGTTTTAAACTTTACAGCAAATGATGGCGAGCTGGAATAGAAAGTGAATCTATTTTTCATGTTCAGTGCAACTTGAACAAGTATTTGAGTGAGAGTAGAAAGAAGAAAACTCACGCAATGGAAAATATAGCATCTATAGCCTGTAGGCTACCCTGTCTATTCTGTAGGCTACCCTGTCTATTCTGTAGGCTACCCTGTCTATTCTGTAGGCTACCCTGTAAATTCTGTAGGCTACCATGTATATTCTGTAGGCTACCCTGTAAATTCTGTAGGCTACCCTGTCTATAGCCTGTAGGCTACCCTGTATATTCTGTAGGCTACCCTGTAAATTCTGTAGGCTACCCTGTCTATTCTGTAGGCTACCCTGTATATTCTGTAGGCTACCCTGTCTATTCTGTAGGCTACCCTGTATATTCTGTAGGCTACCCTGTCTATAGCCTGTAGGCTACCCTGTATATTCTGTAGGCTACCCTGTAAATTCTGTAGGCTACCCTGTCTATTCTGTAGGCTACCCTGTAAATTCTGTAGGCTACCATGTATATTCTGTAGGCTACCCTGTATATTCTGTAGGCTACCCTGTATATTCTGTAGGCTACCCTGTATATTCTGTAGGCTACCCTGTCTATTCTGTAGGCTACCCTGTAAATTATGTAGGCTACCCTGTAAATTCTGTAGGCTACCCTGTAAATTCTGTAGGCTACCCTGTATATTCTGTAGGCTACCATGTATATTCTGTAGGCTACCCTGTATATTCTGTAGGCGACCCTGTATATTCTGTAGGCTACCCTGTATAT